>NW_009611389.1:40342-69505 GCF_000690535.1 Cariama cristata
TAATTTTTTGGAGCTAGGGAGGAGGCTGTTCCAGAAGTGATTGTGTCCTGTGAAAGCCGGAGGGAGTGTAAACAGGAATGATTATGAAATGACAGTATGATACTGAGGAAAAAGTGACAAAGTGTTTACAATGGACTTCAAGAAGGAAATCTTCAGTAAATATGAAGAATTAGTAACTGAGATCTCATGGGAAGGAAATCTGGGGTGGAGGGAGAATTAAGCAGAGCTGTTGTTTCCTTAAATAATTGATATTAAGGGCACAGGTGTAAGTTATCACCTTTCAGGGAAAGGCTCAGAAGGGTGAATGAAATGGCGAAATCACAAGTTCCTCACTCACTTCAAGCAGAGGAAGGATGCCTCTAAGAAGGTGCAACGCAGATCGTTTTATCCAGCACAAACTGTGTGGCAAAGGCTCAAAGCAAGAAAAAGCTATCGAGGACATAAAGGGCAATAAACGTAGTTCTGTAAGAGTTGGGATCTCTGGGGTTCTGTAACCCTTCTAAGAGGGAGATCAAACATGGTTTGTGTCTGCTACTCAGTGAAAAAACCTTAGCAAATAATGGTAAGAAATCTGGTTTGGGTTGGCTTTTTTTTTCTTTAGATATCTAACATCATGGTTGCCAGAAACAGAGGAGAAGGGGGGAGGTTTTGGGCTGGAATAGCAAGGGAATGGTTTGGCTAGGTAAGGTAGAGTATGGCCTGGAGCAATGCTGCCTCTGAGAATTTCTGGTGCACAGACAGGCAAAGTTCAGAAGACTGGGAAGAGAGCAAGCATAGTGTCTATGTTGAAACAGAGGAAAAAGAAAAGCTGAGCGATTATAGATGTATTGGCTTCACTTCTTAGGTGAAGGTTAAAACAATCCAACAAACCACTTCAAAGTAACTAGAAGTGCATGTGTGGGGAAGAGATGATTAACAGTCAGCAGTCCTGAAAAACTGCATCAAACCAAAATTAATTCTGTGTTAGAGGTAGCCAGAGGGCTAGTGAAAAAGCCTTAGATAGCTGTCATGTATCTTGACTGTCACTTGTGGCATTTTTACAAGTAAACTGGAGATACATGCACGAGATAAAATCACCATACAGTCAGTGCCAGACTTTCCAGAAAAAAATATACACTGACAATAGTTATCAATGACTGATTATGAGACTTGAGAGATTCATCAGGGATGTATCCTGAGTCTGCTGTTCAATATTTTCTTCTGCATCTTGGCTGGCAGAATAAAGAACACGGTAGATCTGCGAATGGCACCACACTGGCAGGAGCTACAGGCACACTGAAAGACAGGACTAGAATTGACTAGTTGGAGAAATCATCTGAAAAAATTTGGATGCAGTTCAGCAAGGACAAATGAAAGATTTGCATCACCTGGTGAGGCATTGGCTCTGCCAGGAAGGATCTGCCAAAATGGATCATATTCTGGAATGCCGTCAGCTGCGTGTTGGTGGTACATAAGGATATTACTTTAAATTACTTCTAGGTGAATTCGCATGTCAAATATGCATCGTCTACAAGATAGGTGGAGTGTCCCTTGTGCTCCGGTCAGCTTTGGTAAGGTCTCAACTGCAAATTGTGGCCCATTTTGGCTGCTGTGTGTCCAGAATGAGGTGAACTAGCTGGGAAGCCCACTGGAGAGCAGCAGGAGTGATGCTACTTCTGACAGATTGACCCATAAGAAGTGACTGAAGAAACTAGAGTTGCTTACCCTTGGGAAGAGAAGACTACAATAAGGCACAACAGCCTTCAATAGATCATGAACTCGTCCGTGTTCTGCCTCCTTGGCAAGTAGCACAAGCAACTGAGGGGCAGCAGAAGAGCACCTTTGACCGTTCCAGGAGAAGATACTATTTCTTTAAATTGAAGTAATGAGTTTTATATTAGATAATGGGCAAAAAACTCGTACAGGGGAAGGACACTGCAGTCCTGAAATAGGCAGTCTGAAGAACAGCCATCACTGGAGCTTTCTTGTACATTTATTGGGAGTGACAGGCACAACCCTGTCTTAAGGCAGAAGATAGATTTGATGACCTTTTGAAATTCGTTCCAGTAGTTTTTGATTTCATGACAGCTATGGTGGTGATGTCACATCTGTGGGCTGATGCTAGGAGATGCACTTGTACTGGAGGAAGGGCACTAACAGCAGCTGATGGCAACAGCTCCAGACACTTCAGGGGCAGGAGATGGAGCAGGGCAGGAATAGTGAGAACCACTAGTTAAGTGGTAATTCTTACCCAGGAGAAGCTGAACAACATGTGAAACCAGTGCTGGCATTGCAGTGGATAGTGGGTAGAGGAGACTTGGACTATGGGCTTAAGAGTGTTCACAGTGCTGGTCTATCAATGTCACCAGCCTCTTCAGTTCCCTGACATGGGGCGGTTAGCCCAGAGCACAGATTCCCGGTGACGTTACCTTTTAGCAGCTCTGCTTGCGTTTTCTGATGCTTCATTTGTATCTGTATTGTCCCTGCTTACCTTCAAGCATGTCTGATGTGTTTCCTCTTCTTTACAGAGGAAGAGAGACAACTTCAAGCAAACAACCGGGATTTTAATCTCCAGTTTGAATATGCTGTAAGTAACTGGCATGTGTTGTTTCATGCAGATGTAATCACAGATGTAGCTGCATCTGCTTCATGTCTTGAATGTTGTTTCCAGGAGGTGACATGACTGTACGCTAGCTATGGCTCTGCTAGCAAGGCAAACATGTGCCAGATGAACCATCGGAGATGGTTCATTGTTGAGTCAACCTTTGGAGTCAACCCTGCATATGGGCAGTTGAAGGAGATCTAATGCTGGAAGAGTATAATGCCATGACTTAACACACTTCCAGAAAATTATTTGTGAGTCAAAGTGTTTGCAGGATCAGGCTCCGAGGCCTTTCAGTAACGGAACCAGGGGAGTCTTCTGTTGGAAACGTGTCTCCACTTAAAGTAAAATGTGAAAGGAAATGTGTCAGTTCCTCAGCTCTTGGAGTGAAATCCTCTCTGGCAGGAAGGTTCTGAATCTGGCCTTTATGGCTTCCTGCCAGCTTTATTTCCAGCTCCTTAATAGCCTATTTAGGTTCATGTTGTGCAATGAAATCTGTGACTCCAAGGAGCACCTTGACACGGGCTGGCTGTGACCCAGGTCTGCCAGGCTACAGTGCCAGGGAGCCCCTTAAATCATAGAATCGTTTAGGTTGGAAAAAACCTTTAAGATCATCAAGTCCAACCGTTAACCTAACACTGCCAAGTCCACCACTAACCCACGTCCCTAACCACCACATCTACATGTCTTTTAAATACCTCCAGGGATGGTGACTCCACCACTTCCCTTGGGCAACCTGATTTCCAAAGCCCATGGGCCATTTGCTGATGCTGTGGGCAGAGGAGGGCTAGCTCAGCCGCTAGACCTGTACTGCCTGGCTACAGGGCCATCTCCTCCGTGAGGAGATCCTGAAGCTGCATTCTTTCAAAGTGTTTGCAGCTGCCAACTAACATTGAAATGAGTTTTGTGAATTTTTGTCCTCTGCACATATGAATTCCAGTGGTGAAATTCATCCTTCAGTTTTACTCAGGAGCTCCTTTGCATCATGTTTTAGTTTAGGAACATCACAAGTGTTTTTTCTCAGTAAGAACTGAAAAAGTAAACATTTCAGAACACTGTAATTTCTCGTGAGATAAAAAGTCTGACTTGCCAACAGCTTTGATCTTGATGTAGCTGATCTGTTGGCGACATGAGCTGGGTGGGTTTCAGTGGTCACCTTTCATCCATGAATTACCCAACACAGGTTAGAGACTTCCTAAGTCCAGAGCTGCTGCATGTGTCCTAAATATGAAATGCACTGTAGTTAATATATGTAAAGGACCATTCAGCATGTATGCCTTACCAAGCCTGATGATTTGAGACTGCAAAAGTACGTTTGATTTGCACAGAACCTGCCAGTAGCATACTGGGGTGGGATTGCCACTACCTATGCATTTGTAATCTTTCATTGAATGATGGCAATGTGGGCTGTCTGCAGTAGTGGGGCAGGAAAGCACGAGGGAGATGTACAATGCTGTCAGGGCAGAGAGAACAAGCAACTCTTCTGGTTCTGAGTCTATTTCTGTGAAAAGCCATTCCTAAGGCTGACTTTGCATGTCACTGCTTCCCAGCTGACTCCTTACATGCCCAAGGATTTGCAAATAACCAAAATTAAGGAAAGGACTGTGAGAGCTCTGGAGGTTTTCCATAAGAGTCTATTGATTAGGTGTGAAAGTGGAGGTAGCCAAAAAGCCAGCTGAATATAATCTGTTAAAACTTGGCAGTGAGTTTTCAGTAATCCTACCTCTCATTTTAGCCAGCTGTGGCTCATGATTTCTGGAGTCCAGTGTAGACTGAGGCTTCGGAAATCCAGAAGACTGTCCAGAAAGAGACAAGCCTCGAAGTGGTGAGTGGGTGGCGAGGTACTAAAAGACTTTAGGTGTTGATGCAAGCACTGTCCTAGCTGTACAGGGCTGCACATCATGTTCTGGCCTGCTTATTTCCAGTAAGTCCTGGCAAAAGTTCAGTTTATTAAACCCACGTTACCATGGTGTATGAAAAGGACTAACCTTGCTCATAAATTACTTGAGAACCCCTGCTATAGATTGCTGGGTGCATGTGGAAATGTCAAAAAGGGAGACAGTCTCCTGGTACCCTCCCAACAACATATGAATGATACTTCTGGAAGTTAGCTCTTCCAGTCCTGCAGTCCACTCCAAGGGTCAAATCTGGGGCCCTTCCTCACATTCAGATTTGTCTGAACACGCTGAGGTTGCACTGGTAAGCACTAGGATGTGGTCCAGGGGGACCAAGACTGTCCGAACACCGGAGCCTGCCCTGGCACAGCAGTGGTTATTCTCAGTTGTCTCTCAGCATGCTGACATTTTCTGGACAGCCTAATTTCTGTCTCCTGCAGCCATGGTCCTCCCTCAACATGTCTTCCCACCGTCACGTATTTAATTTGACCTGCGTACAAGCAAACAACAGAAGCGTTTGGACCTTCCGTGCTTCATTCTGATGCTCAGCTCTTTGGGACGTGACAATCGGCGTTAAGTGGTGATTTGAGTTTTCCTTACAGAGCCTGGAGGACAACAGCTGTCCTCCAACTCTCAGTCCCACAGCGAGGACCATTAGTCCTTGTCCTCCTGCACAGCAGTCTTGTCTTCTCTTGAGGCACATGGAAGGTTGCACCAGTAGCTCTTCCAGCCAGATAAAAGGGCAGAAACTGGAAGGAAACCCAGCGATATAACAAAGATTAGAAAGTATTTTAGACAGTGAAAGCTGCAGGAGTGAGATTTACTTTACTTGGTAGCTTAAGGCCATGTTAGCCATAAAACCTATAGAACAGGTTCTTGTAATAAAGCTAGACGAGGCGGTAAATATTTCTTTAGGGTGAGGCAGTTGCTGAGAAAGGCCAGTAAGGAAAAGAAAGGGAAATGCAAACAGAGATGTAGTGTATTGCCTTACTGCTGGGGCCAGGCTGTGTGTCGCAGCTGGTGTGAAGGTTCGAGTCTTTCACTAAAAGGAGAGTTTCTATTATGTAGACATAGATCAAAGGTACAGAGATGCTTTGTGCTGGATTACTCTCAGTGAGAACAGGGAAGTAGTAAAGTACAATCAGAGGTGGGTGTGTTGTCCCGGAATAGCTGGTGGTTATTGTCCCTTCCTGGTGCAAAGTCTACAGGATATCTGTGAAGGGAGAAGAGAGGAGCTGAGAAAGACTTGAAAACTCTATTGTGTCTGGAATCTGACATCAGCTCTGGCAGCTGCTGAAAGCTGGCCCTCCTGGTATGAAGCAAGACTCCTAAATATGCTCAAACCAGCTTTGCAGGAACCTGCTGCTGCGCTGTGGAAAGCCACGTCTGCCGATGCGTGCAAGGGCATGTCCAGATCCATCACACCTGAACTTGCAGGAGACTTCGGAGGGCAAATTCCCTCCCAGAGCTCACCAGAAACTATGCAAGAGGCCAAGCTGCAGTGTGTCTCTGCCACATTGTTCCAGCCACAGAGCTTCCTTAGCTGAGCACTGGCTGGGCAGGAGGGCTGGATGGCGTGGGAGGCTGGACTGGTGGGGCAGGATGAGGATAAGAGGTGGACAGGAGCTGCATGTGGTGGAAAGCCCCTTAACACAGAGGCTTCATGGTGGGGCTGAGGGACAGTTTCAGAGGAAGAACTGAATGTGTTCTGTGGTCATATGAGATGTGTCATGCAGTGGGCTGGAAGATTGGGGTGGTCTCCGCCCTCTGTGTGAACAGAGGCAGTGCAGACTGAGAGGGGAAGAAGGGAAGAGTCTGCTATCCGAAGAAGCCTTTTACGTGTCTTCTGATGATTTTTGCTGTGATTAAATAATAGGAGGTGCCTGTGGTTAAGGGCAGCAGCTTCAAGCAATGGCAATGCTTGGGAAGGTCAGGATTTATTTGGACTTAGAGTGAAGACTGAAGCTGAACCTAGAGTTGTCAGACTGGTGCCACCCCAGACATCCTTGGCTTTATCTGCACAGCAAGAACACAGTAGCTTAGAAAAAACAAACTTTAAAACAAAGTGCTGTGCAGTTAACTAGAAGGGCTGAGTGTGAAGGTATGTACTACCCACCAGCTCTATAAAATTAGTTAGGAATGACTCAGAAACCAAGTGTGAATGAGTGGCATGCAAAGGCACTTAGTGCAGCACAAAAACGGACTCAATATAGGTCAGTAAAAATGAAAAGTCAAGTCCTATCCTGGGTTTGTTCACACTGCAGACAGGAAGAGCCTTCCTGACTTCACTAAGAGGTTTGGCTGTGTAAAGACTGAAATAAAGTGAAAAGCAAGGTGCCAGCTGTGGTCCAGAAAGTTTTAAGGGCTTTAATCAAGGTTCTTATCTGAGGCAATTCAATCTGGCTGCACTGTCCCCAGCACAGCTGCAGAGGGGACTGCCCCGTGTGGGTCCACCATGAAGGGCTCTCTGTCTGTCAGCACTCTGGAGCAGAAAATCTCTTCTGAAGGCTTTTAATGTTTGCCCTGATCCCAGTTCCTTTTTATTTCTTCACTTCCAGATTGGAATTTAGCACAGCTGCACTGAGACGTCAGGAAGGGCTGCAAAAACAACTTTGAAATTGACTTTCAGACAATAGGAGAGGAAATGCAGGGCCCGTGAGTCAATGACAAATTTCATCTTGAATCAGGATCTAGGGTCAAACCAGCATCCTTTCTACATGACCAGCAGTAAGGGAGCTGCTTGGACTCTGCTTTTGTTCTCCCTGGTCACTTGATGAATTCTGTAGTGAAATAGGAGGGATATATATAACTTCATATTGCCAATACACGTTGCCCTGGGCTGAATCAGCAGCTAGGTTCTTATCTCTTTGAACCTTAATCAGAGACCAAGGAACTCTGGTAGTGGGCTCAGACTCTGCTGCACCTCCTCTGCTTGCGTGCTTCGATCTGAGAAGGATGACTGGTGGGTTATCCTCAAGGACCTTGTCAGTGTGGTCAGGATGGTGGCAATGGCTGCCCTGTATTCCCATCTCAACCTGCAAATGTTTCCCAGTGTTCATCATGCTCAAGGCTGAAGGGAGTGTTGTCTGATCATATGAAAAGTGGTCTGAGTAGTCCCTGAAGGAATAGCTACAGCAGCAACCTGCACTGCTCCTTTTGTCTTTGCAAAGGCATTAGCTGGATTCATCCGAAGACCAACTGAGGCACTGTCAGGGAGCAGCCAGAGCAGAGCTGCCCAATGAAAGGGGACAAGCTGGGAGCTGAGGGTGACCCCAGTGCAGACAATGCCCTCACTGACCAGGGTGCAGTCCTGCAGCATCTGGTTGGGAGGACAGGGCAGGATGTTGGTAATGGGGCCCATCCTGATCATTCCAGAGAAGATGAAGTGATGAACCAGGTCCAGGGTCCATCCAGGGAGCCCAGTCAGGAGTGGCAGGGGACAGGGCTGAAGGTCAGGCTACACTGTAGGTCCAAGGTCAATCCAGGAGGCAGAGTTGGATAGGTCCATCTGGGAAAACAGGACAGATGTCAGGATGGAGACTGGTACACCAACAGCATAGCTCAGGCAAGGACTGAAGGCCCATGGCTGGGCTTGAGTGAGCTCCTGAGCCCTGGACAGGGGTTGTGGATGGAGACACCAGATGAGGTCAAGGCCCTTAAGTCATAGGGCCCTGACAAGCATGAAAGGGTTGAGCTGTGCCAGACATGAGCTGCAGTGAAGTCTATAGACTCCTTTGGGCCAAGTCCTCCGCTCTTCATCTTAATTTAAACCTCATAGATACAAAAATCCTACCATAGTGGTTGGGAGTCTGGTGGTGTGAGACCTTAAGGAACAGCGTACGGTGGTTTGGAGTTTGCGTTCTCTGCACCACTCGGCAGTGCTCTGTCCTCCCCTTCGCTTCTCCTCCCTGCCTGGCAGCAGCCTCAGGTACGGAACTGAACAGGAGGAGAAGGCAGAGTAGTTGAAGGAGATGGGTGAGAGACAAGACCTTTAGATTAGTACTGTACTTGGCCTGTCTCTGAGTGATGGTGTGAGGTTGTCAAGCCATGCCACTTTCATCTGCCGCCGTGCCCTCCTCTGTACCAGCGTGATGAGGACACTCACCACAGTGATGATTAACTGCTCTGTAACAGGATGACACCAGGCAGAAGGAACAGCATAGGAAAACACAAGCAGTGACCACATTTTCCTAGAGATTTTCCTGGAATACCCAACATGTGATGGGATTCTGGAACTCACTTCATTATTACTGCCAAGAGGGGGTCGAGGGTTTACATATGTAAGAAGTTCCCAAAGCTGTTAAAAAGAAAAAGAAAAAATAAAAGAAGAAAAAATAGAGGATTGTGGATTGAATATAGATCTTTTTATTTCTGGTGTTTGTCCAGTCTTTTACATCTGGGAGTGAGGATGAGATCTTTAAAGGGACCAGATGAACCCCATCAGCATCCTACTGGCCTTTCTCAGTCTTTCTGTTGAGTTGGGGCTGCTGCCCACTGTCAGGAATAAGGCAGCGTAGTGGGATCAGAAAGGTTTTGCTAAAATTTGCTTTGGGACAGGTTGCCCAGCTGCTAGAAACTAGTATGTCACTGAGCCAGGGGTATAAATTCAGATGGTCCGTACCCTGCCATACCCTGCCTTTTCTGGGTATCACCCTTTAGCCCCTCTAATCTAGCCGCAAAAACAGCAGTGTCTCTTATTTCCAGTGACTTTCATGGCAAAGAGATGATTTGTTTGCTCAGCGAACAAAGGTAGGAACCATCTGCTGAGTTTTGCCCGTGGTCAGACGTCACAGGCGGGCTTCTGAAAACACCCCCAAAGTAACAGCTCATCCACCAGATCTGGACTTGTGTAACTGTGCCGCGATGAGCACTATTCTTAGGGACAGCATTTCAGTGGAGTCACACCTCCAGGAGGTGTGAATGTAACCCCTGAAAAGAGCAGATGAGAATAATCCCTCACCCACAGACAATGTTGCTCTCGTGTCAGGCTTCGCATCTGGAGAGCTTGAGGCTGACGGTGGGTAACCACGCTCAAGCCTATTCATGTAGGACGCAGGGGCACACAGGAGCTGGCTATGGTCAACCAGAAGTCTAGGGCAGATCTGGGAATAAGTGTAAAGCTCCTAATTCCCATCTTTGTGCTTGGCCCATAGAGCCTGCTTTCCTTAGATGTTTGATTTTTTATAAATCTATAGGAGAACCAGAAGTTCCGGTAAGACCTCTCAATACTTAATTGCTGCTTCAAAGATATTTCTTCTGCATCACTGTTCTCAAATCGGAGTGTGCCTCACTGAAGACAGAGTATGGTGGGGGTAAGGCAGATGGTGCGTTATAGGCATTGCTTATAAAATGATGGTTGTGTACGGAGCGTTTAACACACTGCGGTGCTGCAGGTTCCCATCGTATCCCTCCCACCCCAGAGTCAGGTTCTGGTACAGCTCTAAAGGAGTGACGGGATGTGGTGGTGTTAAGCATCAGGGAGTACGATAAGATCAAGAGCAGAGGCCAACTGAGATTTCCCTGCAGTCAACCGAGAGCCCGAGCTGTCAAAGGTTGCAACCCTGTAGTATTGCATGGAAACATAAATGTTATCTTACACAGAGCTTCAACTGTATCTGTGATGTGGGAATGAAGAGCTTTGAACTGGAAAGGCTGAGGTTTTCCCTAGTTTGTTTTTATCTTTTAATATTGATATTCCTTTAGCCCCTGAGGGCCATGAATAAGTTACTTGTTGAATTAGAAATCTTCATAGTGCTTATGAGGAATTCTTTTTTTCTGGTGCTTAGTTTTAATTATAGATTCTGTAATAATGAGAAGATCCACTGTAATACTTCCTGTCTACCCTGGGGTCTGAGTATCCCAGTGTCCCAAAAGACGGTGTATGTCAAACAATACCATGATCCTGAACTACTATGGAGAAAATAGTGGATGTCCAGATTCCTGCAGTTAAGCATTTGGAAGCTGTTATGACTGCGTTTTTTACCATGCCTAATGGCAATAGGAAACAAAATGAATGGCTCTGGTTCATTCAGTGGTTTTCCTGACGTAATTAATGGACAGAAATAGAAGGCAGGAATTGAAATAAACCACTCCCATTCTTTTCTTATCCCCTCTGAGATTTTTACAGGCAAAGATCTATAAACTTTATGTGAGTGTTCACGGAGTAGTTTTTCCCCATGTTGCGTGTGACCCTCCGAAATCTGTTGACACACAAAGGTCAAGTCCCCTGTACTTACTTTTCCCTGAAGCTATGGTCTTCTCTTTTTTTAAGTAAGTGGCCGTGACATTTTCTTAGGATTAGTGAGCAAGGTGCATCTTTAGATACAGTTTTTATTAAAAAATCTGCCAGACTCTGGGTCTGGTGGACACAGACTTGTCAGGCAATTTAGTTTTTCTGTATGTTGAGTTTGCAGAGGTTGCTGCTATTCAATTGCTTCTGTTTTAGCAGTGTCCGTGGAGCCTGTGTGCAGCGCATATCCCATGGTGAAGAATTTTGAAATAACCCAAATTTAACTATGTGTCATGACATTTAGATCACAGGCAGAGAGTTAACCACACCCGGAGATGGCTACATAATGCCAGGAGACAGGCAATATTGTTTATAAGATGATCACTGATAAACATCTTCTCTTGCTGGAGTGCAATCAACAGGAGGATTTGGCGAGCTCTTCCATGAAGGGCGTTTCCATCTCTGCTCTTTGAGAGACTTATTAATTGGCTTGTACAAGGGATAAAACATGAAGTTAATGCTGAAAAATGTTGCTGTACTTTGTGTCTGGACACAGCAAAATCCAGTAACTGCCTAAAATGGAACAGCTTCCCTGGTACACAGCTTACGATGGTAATCTTAAATAATTGGTTTAATGGTGGAAACGTGCTGGTGTATGTAAGTTTAGATGTCAAGATCCTGGATTAATGCATGGATTGGAGATGGCCTGTGGTTCACACTTAGTAGCTCCTGTCCTCCCACCAGCTTAGCAATACCTAAAGGCTGTTAGAATACTACAATCACCATTTTCTCTCCTGTTGGACCAGCAAATCTATTACTGAATGAAGGCGCACTGGGTAATATCTGCCTCCTTGTGCTGAGACACCTTAGGTTCTCTGGGAGGGGGTTAGTAGGCATCTTCTGGAGAGGAATTTTAGATGTGCTGGCAACAGATGGCAGAGGTGCTTCCAGGACTAAACCTGGATGAGTACTTGATAAACTTCATGTAAAAGAAAGTCTAGCACACTTAAAAACTGAAGGGACAGCCCAAGATGGTGGGCGCGGTACAATGGATTGAGCCTGTCTCTCAGGTGGTAAGAATTGGACGAGAGTGCTTTGATCTTCGAGGAAGAAAATACCCAGTTCTGTAATCTTGAGCTTCAGTCTTTCTCTGGTTTGAAGAAGACAGATGGGGGAGCAGCCATTGCTTGTGGCTGGAGGGGCCGGCTGCAATTAGGAAAGGAAACTGGAAATCAGGAACAAAGCTGCAACTCGCTTACTGAAATGGTGAGTTCTTGTATTAGTCACTGTTTGCACAACACCATATTCAAGTGATCTTTGTGGAATAGAAACAAGCCACCTCTCAAAGTTGCTGAGTTGAGAGGCTGCTGAATCAGCTGAAGATAATAATGTCATGTTCTGCTCCTGGGAGGACCTATAGGTCGTGTGGGGCTGTCCAGCCAAAAGGTGCTTCAGAGTCTCAGACAAGTTATAATTGACCCCTTGTGGATTTTCTAACACTGCTTTCTACAAAGCTTTCTACAAATTTGCTTCCAGCAAAATTATTGTGTTCTGGTAACAGTTTTTAATTCTATTTGTGTATTCTGTAAGAAGGAAGACTATTAATAAAGAGAAGATGCACCTCTGTGAGTGACTGCATGTACCTGTATCTACCTGCAGTTGCATTGTCATAAACTGCGCGTCATGTTTTCACCAATTCTGAGAGGAATTATGTCTGTTTATCCAGGCTCAGCACGATTGTGTGGGGGAAAAGGAAATGGTTTTTGAGCTGCTGTTGGAAACAATGCTATTGCTAAATATAAGCAAGTAAAAACACAGTTGAAATGGGTTGTGCTGTAATTTTGTTTCCTGTTTTACCGGTCCTATTTATTTTCCTTTTTAAAAAACAATTCAATTAAAACATCGAAATACAACTTCTTCACTTTCCTGCCTCTCAACCTGTTTGAACAGTTTCAGCGAATAGCCAATGCTTACTTTCTTTTCTTGCTGATTTTGCAGGTATGAATTCACTGTGCCGTTTCTAACAGTTTGCATTGTCCGTTATCAAAGCCAGTCTATGTATAGTTGTAATAAAGTGCAAGCTATATCCCCTGTTATGAATTAGCGTCTTAGTAAAACCTTAAAGTAGATAGAAAGTAGGGCAGAAAAAAAGCAATTTCCTCTCTTACCTTTGGATATGAGGATTTGAACTAAATGAAGAAAAAAATTTAATTAAAGTTTTCAACAAATTGTGTACCTTTTTCACGCCTTGTCCTACTACCCCTTTGTGTCTAGATCCGAGCGGTGCTGGCAGTCCTTGGATTTGCATTGCTTATTCCTCCTGTAGTACAAAAGGAAGTTGTCTCTTATCCATAGGTTTAAAGGCAAATTCCATTGGCAATCTCAAAGGAAACAGTGAGAGGAACAACAAATTTGTAACCTGTACTGTTTCCCTGGAAAACAAAGAGTTAACATCATCAAGGTTGGAGCTAGTTTGCATAAAGCTGAATATTGCTGCTCCCTGCTCAGCAGGGTGAGGAAGGTGCCTAATATGGAGCGTGGCAGACACCGGCAATGCTATTGAACTAGGTGGCTCGTAATGGCATTGAGTTGCACTTTGCCCATCACTGTTGGTAATACTGCTCTATCTGAAAGCTGAATGCACTGGAGAAGTTGGTATCAGGATTTCTGCCCCTTTTGCTAGAATATGGATAAATGCAGTGTACTCTGTTTCTGAGTCATACTGGAATACACGTCAGAAAAAGGGTATAATTTTGATTATGTTTCAAGTACGATATTTTAAATTTGACCATTTCAGTGCACACAAGTTTGCAAAATTACCTTTTTCAAATGCTCTTTTCCAATTTCAGTTCAAAAAAGCATAGGCAAAATTTTGTTAAGTATGTAGCAAACTACTTATAATCTTCGTATTTACGGGGAATGAATTTGGGAAATTTCAGCCCACATATATTTTTCAAGAAACTAGTGAGAGTGCTTTTTCAGCTAAGCTGACAGCATTGTTCCTGTGTTGTCTTACTGCACTCTAGCTGTTTGTCTCTCAAAGGCGTAGTATTTCAAACTATTTGCCTTAAATTATTCCACTGTGTCTTTTGCTGAACCATCTAGGAGTGACTGTGTATAAAGGCATGCAGCTTTTTCTGCTGCTTGCATCAAGGTAGGCTAAAGATGGCAGCCATTAGTCTTTTATATTTACATATTCCTCCATTTCATTTTTTTCCATCTTCTGCCCACTCACGCCATCCCTGTAGCCCTGGGAGTATCTCTTCCTGCATCAGGAGTGGGTGTGATGGGTAGGCTGTGGGAACTCTGCCTCCCCACCTTTGGCAGCCCAGTAGGACAAGCATATTGCCAGTTAGGTGTGAAGACACCAGTTACATGTCTCTGCAGTCTCCACAGCGGAGCAGGGCTGTGCTTGCCTCTAAACATCATTCCTCCTGGATGGATTTGGTGGCGCCTGTAGAATCCAGGTTGTGGCAGTGCAGCATAAGGACCAGCCCTGAAGAGCAGCTCTCCACCCTTAAGCAGCTGCTTTAGTGGCATAAATGTCAACATCACAATGCACATGGAGTTGACATTGCCCAAATCCAATCTGATGGACACACTGACACTGTTATCACACTGCTTCCATCATTAGTGCTGTGCTTCTAGAAGAAGGGAAGAACTATGCTAGGGTAAGACATCCATCTCGGCATCACTGAAGGCATGACAGAGTCACCTTCAACTAACTCTTGGGTCCTCTCACTATTAAAGATGTGGGAAACAAAAATGGCTCTGTTGATCTTGGAACAGCAAGGTCAGCCCTGGAAAAAGATGTGTGTTTTTTATTGATACGAAGTTTACTTCAGCAAAATGGGAAGAGTTACTGAAACAAAAACCAGAAGCATTTGAAGACTGTGCACAGCAGACCTTTCTCAGGTAGCTCTGGGTCCCTCACAGCAGGCTTGCCCATGTCAGTACCTCCAAAGAAATCCAGTGGACACTTTGCAATCTCAATTTTACAAACAACAAGAAAGAGCAACCCACTACACTTCCTGACAGCTCCATGTTTATAACTTCAATTACAGCTTGTTTTGCAAGCAAAGCATGGGTTCCCTGGCTGTCCCACCTTTGTGAGGTCACATACAAGCAATAGAGCTGCATTTCTGTCTTTATTCTGTATTCGAGTATCATAGAAAAGCGTTGTCTCTAGCTTTCACAGAAAACAGTGGTTTGTTTCCATCTGTTTGCTGAACTGGCAGGGCGGAAAATTTCTCAACTTAGATCTTTTCTTCCTACAGTTGATTCCTCAGATTTCCTCGCTGTCCTGGTTTACAACGGTGGTGCCCCTAGTGCTGGTGCTGGCTGTATCGGGAGTCAAGGATGCCATCGATGATTTTGTAAGATTTGTATTGCTGACCTGTACTGCCTGTGATTCTTCAGCACAATGGCTAAAGCAAACCACTTAAAATAAACACAGCCAGGGGCTGGTAGTTGGAGAAATGGTCTGTAGTCAAGATGGAGTTTGAGATTAGATCCCCAAATCTATAGTTCATTGCCTAAAAATAAGCTAGAATTTCCAAATTGCTGAGCAGCCCAGCAGCTCCACTAACTTTCTCTGAAACTGCTCAGCATATCTGAATATGTGGTCACCAACAGATATGTCTGGACACATGCACAGAAGTCTGCTCTCAGGCTTCCACTTTGGAGAATTCATCCTCTGCATTCTAGCTGCAATGTAGGTGGAAAAAGCATTTGGTGGAAACTAAGGATTCAACCTGTGTGTGGGCTTTCAAACTTGCCCACCTTTCACGGAAGTCTGCTCCCATCGGAGCTAATGGTCAAGTCCCATTGACTTCATTGGATGACGTTAGAGCTGAGTTTAGCATCTGATTTTCTGTCATTATTAAAATAATTTTAATGCTCTGTGGAGACTTGGTGGAACTTTGCAAGTAGACAGGTGAGAGGTGGTGAGGTGCTCTCCCAGGGAGCAATGCCAGCAGCCACTTTCCATATCCGAGCAGAGGAATGGATTTCTCTGGTGTTTACAAAACTGTGATAGGCAGGACCAATGCCAGTTGAGTCAGGACTGTGCTAAGTGACATAGAAGGCTCTACCCTCCTTCCCTCCAAGAGCAAGCCCCATGTTGCCTGTTGCTCTTTGCAGTCCAGTTACGCCCTATATTACTAGTGTAAACATGAGCTTGACTGAGACTCGAGTGTGACTCTAATCTGCCTGACCCGTTCACCCAGCTGGGTGAAAACCTAACTGCCTACAGCTCTTGCGTGCTTGGTTTCCTGCATATGCCTTTTAACGTACTGATCAAATTTTCAGAATCGACACAAAAGCGACAAACACGTCAACAACCGCCCAGTCCAGGTCCTGATCAATGGCATGTAAGTCCTTTTTCTTTTACTGTAACTTTGACTGGGAAGAGCATTTTATTAATAATAATTTTTTTCTGTGTGATTCCCAAGGATCACTAAACAATTTAAAATTGGATTGTTTTTCACACCATTAGTTCAGTGTGCAGTTCTGGAATATGTGTCTGATTAATGAACCCAAGACACAGTACCACAATCTTTGCAGACATTATGGCTGTGACCTTGCACTGACAAAAAGTAAATTATTTCTGTTTCTGGATATATGTATGTTTAAGTGCTACTTTGAGAGTATTGTATTATTTTACTCCTTACCCTAGAAGTAACAAGCAAGGCTATCTTCCCACGTCCGTTCATGTTCATAGCATTTATTTCTGCATTAAGCAAAACTAGGCATTACCAACAAGTTATTTTAAATCAAGAAGCAGGAATAGCTTCCTCATACATGTCATAATACTTGGAGTACGTGTAGCACTTCTGACTTAGATGTACTCAAAATATTTCAGCTGTGTGCTTTGGACATTGTACTGCTAGCACTCTTCTTTCCTGCAGAAAAAATAGCAGAGGCTTTGACTTCTGTGGCAGACAGATGTGCTGTTTACTTGCAGCTCCATGGAGTCCAACTGTGTGTAAGACACAGCTGTAGACAGCTGTGAAGTCTCTGATCACTTTTTTTTTCCCATACTATAGATAGCAATATGTTGTGTAAACTTCAACAGATGATCAAACAGTTAAAAATATAACTGGAAACTGAAGACTAGGAACATACTTTTTGTGCTTTCTGCTAAGGAAACCAGTTTCTTGGTTTACTGTGTATTAGTTACTGTGTCTAGGAAATATACATTGAAATAGAAATTTTCTAATACTTTGCCTTTACTCAAAAACTGAAAACAATAGGTCCTGCCCAACTCTGACCAACATTGAAACAGCAAGGCTGAGCTGAACTCAAGCTTGAACACCCAGTCCTATTTTGATACAGCTCTTGATATTTCTCACCTCTAGATTTTGCATATACAGCTATCGTGACTTGGTTATGTTGGTGCTTGCAGTTTAGCTGGCTTCTGCATGCACATCTTGCTTAGTGCTGTGAAGGCCACTGCAGAGACGGGCTTAGCTAGGCACATGTACAGCCTAAGAACCTGCATTGGCCTTCCTGACAGCCAGATCTGTTGCTCTGGTCCTTAATACCACTTAGGAAAACAAAGACAACTAGCAATTTTCCCATGTGTTTGGGAAGTCTGTTACGCAAAGTTGAGAGTTTTTTTCTGAGATAATGTAGCCCTTTAGGAGAAGGAAGGGAGTAGTCAATCCAGAGAGAAGGATAGTCCGCAAGGACTGTGCTGCTGTTCTGAGGCTTGGTCTCAACCCTGCATGGGTCACCTCAACCATTGTTACTGCTTTTTTTTTGCATTGTGGTGGTCCCTTAGCTTAGTATGGATCAGGCCACATCGTAGCAGACCCTGCTCCGTCTGATCAACAGCCCAGGTCCTGATGGCACCTACAGTCTGGCTTCAGGAGCAGAGCTGAGTATCCTAATTTCCCAAGTGGTATTTGCTTTATGTGCCTACTTACTAGGGGTTTTCTTGCAGGTTAAAGGATGAAAAATGGATGAATATCCAAGTCGGGGATATAATAAAACTAGAAAACAACAACTTTGTGACGGTGAGTACAGTTTCTCTCCATCCTGCTCACAGTTAGTCTCTGTAATTACTCTTACCACTCAGAAGAAAATTAATTAGTAGTGATAACTGCCTCAGAGACCTGCGGCATGCAGAAACCACAAGCAGCATTGCAGCGCCTTGCCCGCTGACTGCATGCACTCATGCCAAGTCTGTCTGTCTGTGTTCAGGCCGATCTACTGTTACTGTCAAGCAGCGAGCCACACAGCCTGACATACATCGAGACAGCTGAGCTGGACGGGTAAGTGATCACTGCCCTCGGGTGCAATCACTGCTACCAGTGCAAGGCCAAATCTCTGGTGACCCTGGGTGCTGCAAGCTTATCTGCAATAGCTTTGGTAGCAAGAGTTTCCAAATATGTAGAATAAACTTGGGGTAGGTATCTTGAAAAGAACATCTTCTGGTGGATGCTTTTGCCTCTTTGAGTGCAAATGTCATGTGAGGAGGGGACTTTACTTTTTATTGTTGGTGACAGTTCTTCTAACACTGAGAGTTAGTTAGAAACATGTTCCTGCAATAGCACAGGTCACTGGCAGAAACTTTCTGTTTCTTGTATCTCCCTTAGTCTTTTCTTTTAGCCAGATTGTCTGGGTGGGGTAATCACAATGATAGTTCCAGTGATCGCCTTTGGACTGCTATACCATAGTACTAATGCCTTCACACTGGAAAGGCTTGCAAACGTTGCTCACTCCAGGGCACAACTGACCACAAGTCAAAGGGCTGCAGCTAATTTGTATTAATTGAAATAAACTGCAGCTGACCTCATCTTTATGACCCAATTTGCATTACCTTTTCTGCATTGCCTGGAGCTAGCATCAGCTTGAAGGACTAAGGGAGACCAGAGAGATCAATAAATTGTGTCTTTCCCAAGACCCTACAGACAGCCCTTTGGACTTTCCCAATCTGGTTTCTGCTGAAAATGAGCTTGTAGTTCTTGTATGCACAAGTGCCAGGGAACACTTTTAGGAGGCCCTGAACAAATGGAGTGTTTCTTTGACATTGTGTTTCAAACTCCCCAGCTAGCAAGTCCCAGGACTGGAGTACTCTTCAGGACCAGAATACCATGGGAGAAGATCCAGAGCTGTCCTATATGCTCAGATACCTCAGGGTTCAGTGTGGTATGAGTGGCAGGATAGACAGTGAGATGCTCAGGGAGCTGAGATACTTGATCTTGGACTTTGTGGTGAAAATGAGAATACAGAGCCACCTCACTCTCTTTGGCACCATGGTACCGTGTCCAGAATTCCTCTGCACTGCTTGTCTTTGCAACTGAAAGAGACAGCTACACCTTTTGGTGAGGTAAAAAAGGCACATGATGGCATGGTCCGTCAGATGCATCTGTCCTCAAGAGCAGAAGTGACTTTCAGGGAGAGCTTTCAGTTCACACATGACTTTCAGTTCATGTTTTGGTCTGATGTTATTTGTTACAGTGAAACAAACCTGAAGGTGAAGCAGGCACTGACAGTCACCGCAGAGCTTGGAGAAGATCTTCAGAAACTGACAGAGTTCAATGGTGAGTCTACATGGAAAATTTACTTTCCAGAGGATTTGCCCAAACTCCGGAGTGCAGAGAGTGCCTGGGAGTCTTCCTTTCAGGCTGTCGGCTCTTCCCTGCTAGGACTGCTCTGGATGCAGCCACGGAAGAACAGAATGGGCACCTTGCAGTCTGTACAGCAGGTATCAGCAGCATATGTAGAGAAAGAGGTCCCTCTTTGCTTGCAGGTCTCAGCGCCATGCATGATTAAAGCCTGAAACAGCATTGGTAGCAATTCTCTTTCTGGCTGCACAGTTTTCCCTAGCATCTGTCTGTACATGTTGAGAGTACCCACCTCGAACCTCAGTACAGGAGTTTGTGTAATTGCACAGTGGAAACTGTTTTCCCAAAACTTTATGCTTAATTCTGATCTCGAAATGTTTTCACACTGCACTTCTACATTGATGCAGCAGTGCTGACGCATCGATTTAGCTTCCAGACACTGCACAGAGCTGAGGACCAACTGTGTGCACAGGACAGGGGACTGCTTCCCAGCCTGAAAAAAACCGGCATTTCTCTCCTGTCTTGATGCCACAATAAAGACTGCATTTCAAGATATTTAAGGACAAGCAATGCAGATGCAGTTAATGGGCAACATGTCCTTTCTTAGCACTGTTTTGTATATCAAATATAGAATAGAATAGAATAGAATAGAACAGAACAGAATGTTTCAGTTGGAAGGAACCTACAACAATCATCTAGTCCAACTGCCTGACTAAAAGTTAAAGCATGTTGTAAAGAGCATTATCCAAATGCCTCTTAAACACTGACAGGCTTGGGGCATTGACTGCCTCTCTAGGAAGCCTGTTCCAGTGTTTGACCACCCTCTCGGTGAAGAAATGCTGCCTAATGTCCAGTCTAAACCACCCCTTGAACCATTCCCATGCATCCTGTCACTGGATACCAGGGAATATACAGCAGCACATACACAGAAAGGAGCCAGACCTGTCAAAACCAGAATACTTCATGCTCACGCATCATCTGTTGGCAGAGGGAGGATGGGGGAACAGACCAAGTGGTGTTGGTCACACTCTGCAGTGCCCTGCTGGCTTAGGTAGGAAGGCAGGATTACGGGAAGAGTCGGTATGGAAAGGGGTGGAGTGAGTGCTGCTGTCCTTGGAACGTCTCAAGGACTGCAGGCAGTCAGGAAATATTTCTAGATAAAGAGGAAAAATAACTTTAAAAAAAACTCTCTTCAAAATAACTGGATGATTCCAGGACAAATGGTGGGGACGTGGCAAAGAGTTAGCGTAGCTAGGACTGTCTCTGGTAGAGTCATCCAAAGGCATGGGCTTTTCTTTTGCCTTCTGCTTTGAGGTTTCACACAGTAGTGTGTGTGGTCTCAGCTGAGTGTCAGCTCAGTACATCAGGATTTCTCTGACGTGATGGCTGAGATTCTGAGTGTTTCAGGTCTTGAGAAGTATGTTTTTACAGGTGCAGTTAGATGCTTTATGTTAATAGACAGAGTGGCATGCCTTAATTATTTTCCTAAAGAGGCTGCAATGTCTATCAATTTGTAAGCCAAATCTTAGCCTTAAATAATTTTTCAAGCATTTTCTGTGTAATACTTATGTAAGGATACTGCATTCTTGAAAGTGCATAATTAAAAAAATGTTTCAAAATCTTTTGGAAAATTAAAACTTTTCTTATCAAATATTTATTTGTCCTGTAAATATCTATTTTAGTTATGCTGTAAATAAAAGTGGCCTCTTCACAATACTTAAAATGAATAAAATGTTTCCCAGGATGATTTATATTTGGCAGAGTACTGGGAAGAGTGCCTGGAATCAGACTCAACCTTGCATTTCCCTTAGCAAACCTCTGTAGAAGTATTTAAATATTTATGTAACTTTTTATCTAATTACTTCTTAAGACAGGAAGAGAGGAAAGGGTTGAGTAGCTAATACAGGCACTCAAAGGAATGCTTAATGTGAGTTATAATGTTTGTTGACATTGCGATGGTTCAGATAAGGAAGATGTTGCAAAATGCTGAACTTTATTTGATTTGGGGAACGGGGAGATGAGAACGGAAATAATGCTTTTCAGTTACCTACTAGTTATCACATGTAGACTTGGCAATGTTTAACTATTTCAGGTGAAATGTGTTGCAGATATCTTCTTACTGTTAATGGGAGGAAGAGGCAGGAGGCATGCTGAGGTATCTTCAGCTGCAGAGTTATTGGGGTCAGTGCAGGTATATTGGGTGAATCTCTAGAGCTTCTCACTTTTTTTGTGATCAGTCTAATTTGGATGAGTCTCCTCTGATCTCAAAATCAGCACACCAGTAACCCAGACCCACCTGCTTACTGGAAAGCAGATGTGGATGTCGACATGCAAGGTACTCACATGAGCATTGTCCCACAGCTGGCATGAGGAGAGGCATTGTTTCGTGCTGGGGGATCATGCCCTAGATTTGGTTCACCAAAGTCTCACTGTGCTGTGTTTCAGGTTGCGCTGCAAAGCCTCTGCTTTCTTTGTGCTTTCCAAGGGGTTGCAAGGACTGCAGTGAGACGGGTCTGGTTACTGTAGAGTTTTAGAAATGATGGAGTACAGTTCTGATTGTTGTTGGATTAACTAGATGCTAAAATAGAAGATCAGCATGGTTGTTAGTATGAGTTCTGATGTCACATGTATCACTGAATTTCCTAATTGCTTCATCTTTCAAGTCTGATAATTTGTTTACCCTAGAATAGAGCTACTTTTCTATGAAAAGAACATCCATCTATGAAAAGAACATCTTGACTTTAAAATTTACAGTGGTGGAGACTACCACAATACTTCAAGATATACTTTTCTTCTGGACTTCTCTGGATTTTGTTTCCAGTCTCTTGAGCCTAGTATGTTTTGTCCGAGAACAGCTGGAAGAGCTGTATTCTCTGCAAATGCTGGTCTTTATGTAGCTATTTGCAGCCTGCGATCAAAATAACTTTAATGTTCCCGCTGATTAACTGAACAGACTGAACTCTTGGATTCCCTTTCAAAAGCGTCTTTGTATTTTCCAGTTCTTTTCAATACATCCACAGGGCTCTGCTTTGAATCTTTAGATGTCAGGTACAAATGTTGATTTAAATAATCATTTTTATACTGAAGTGTCTGTGTTTACAGTTTTGTGTGAACATGTTTTATTACAAGAAATAAATATAAAGCGTGGAATTAGAAACAGGCTCTCCAGTCACTGACAGTGTCAGCTGCATGGCCAAAGAAGGTAGCAGTATTTTTTTTCATGTGCCACTGGGACTTAAGTTATAAAACAGATGAAATTAAAAAACAGTGAACAAAGACACCTCACTTAATTACTCTTTTGCAGCCTTGAGGCTATGATTTTTCTCGCTTGGGCTCCTGCAGTTTGAAAGAAAATGGAATAGGAATTATGTGAGGTCAGCACTTTAACTAAAAGTTATCCAGTAACGTCCTACCACTATGAACTTGCTGTGAAAGGATTAAAAGTATGTTGCTGGTTCAACATTTCTTCTCACCTACATAAAAGCTGTGGAAACTTTGTTTTGTACTCTATCTGTAAAAAATTGCCTGTTCAAAGAATAGGATAAATCCAAGTTCATTGTTGTCCATTGGATTATGACATGAATATAGGGAAGGAGCAATATCCCAAAACATCAGTAAATGTAGGATACAGGATGGGAATGACAGAGTCAGGAGTGGACTGCTGGTCCAGTGTGAAATATTCCATCTGGGGAGCAACTGAGAATGCAGTATTGACTGACATCTTTATGGGCTAAGATTTCCATTTTTGTTTTTACCTTCCTTTTACAGGTGAAGTCAAATGTGAGGCACCAAATAACAAACTGGATAAGTTCACAGGAACACTTGTTCTTCGAGGAGAGAAGTATGCCCTGGACAATGAGAAGATGTTGCTGAGGGGCTGTACTATTAGGAACACAGAATGGTGCTTTGGTCTTGTTATTTATGCTGGTAGGTAGAAAAATTGACATGTGAATTGCAGAGCACAGCAGCGCTAGCATGGAGGTATATCACATCCAGTATGCACAAAGAAACCAAGTATTTTCCTCTTTGAAAAATATGTTTCTGCCAGGTACAAGAACAAAAGCAAAACAATATATGACATCCCTTGGCTTAACTCTAGGCTAGAAATCATGCATATTACAGGGGATTTTAATCTGAGATTCTTTCAGTGGTCTGTAAGAGAAAACTGGATTGCAGATGCTACATTACAACATCCAATTCCATCTTGATTAGGTGCTTTAGTAAGCAGAAATAGTCTTTTATTTCAGAAATCCACGCAACAAAGTACATGAGAGAAATCTTGATCAATCAATAAGAAAGAATATAAGAACTAGATCTGTTTAAGAATTAAAGCTGAATCCAGTCTGCCTTTACTGACACACACTGGGCCAATCGGAGTCCTTCTCTCACCAGGCTTGTTCAAAATTTTTCATTCTTAATTGTATTAAATTAAAAATTCCACATAAGTTCTCTGTAATTTTAATCCATATTGAAATATCAGGGTCATCAATAATATTATTGTAGACCATTAGATCTATGCTTTTTATGAGCATAGACCTTCAGTTGTTTCTATACGGCTGTAGACATGTGAGATGATGTATAATATGTCACCAATAACACAGCAGTATCAAGTATTCTGTGAAAAGTAATTAAACCTGAAAGGGAGGATTGACTGTTGAAAGAAGAGAGCAGGGTCAAAATCCAGAATTAATGGCTCTGTGTGACTCTCTACATATGATCTAAGGCGAGTGACTTAACCTTTTTCTGCCTAAGTTTCCCGCTGGCACTGTAAACTGTATGTACCTGCCTTCAAGAAAGGTGGGGTGGGCATTTATGCTGTAAAGCACAGTGGAACCTCAGAGGGAATCAGCTTTAGAACATCTTAGCTTTATTACTAAAATTCACAAGTGTGTTTCACCTCTAGGGCCGGACACCAAACTAATGCAGAACAGTGGAAAAACAACTTTTAAACGGACGAGCATTGATCGGCTCATGAATGTCCTTGTGTTGGTGGTAAGTCTGACTAATGTGTCTTTGTTTCTTCAGATGCATTCATCATTTCCAGATGCTCCACCTCTTTGTCCACACAAATGAGGGAATATCAGAAGTGACTAATGATAAAAAGAAAAATTATGTAATCATTTATTAGCAGCCTGAATTCTGCAGCACCTCTGCCAGCCCATCTTGCGAAGCAAGGCCATCACATTGGCAGCATAAAGGACCTTTCTTCTGAGCTTTTCATTTGCTCTGCTCTCCCTTGCTCTGCATTTTTTTTTTTTTGTGAGAATCACTTTGAAGCCTGCAAATACCTTTTTTCCCTAGTAATTTTGTCATTTTCTATTTAAATAAACATTAGCAGTTCTCCCTCTTCCTCCTGATTTCTTGGCATCTCTGGTGATTATCTGCATAGGACTTTGTAATTGAGTTTCTTAATTTACATGATGCCAGCTTCTGACTTAACAAATTAGGGTAAAATATTAGAAATAGTCTCATTAATACTCAGGAATTAGTGTTTTTAGCAACTGGGACATTTGAGAACACTAATCTTCTATAGCAGGCACTCTCCTCAAATTGGAAAATAGATCTGATTTGAAGGTTAAGCTTGTCAGCGGTTTTAACAAATGGCAAATACTTCCAGGCAGAGGTAGTGATTCTTTTACAGGCTCTCCCAAGATTTTACTGCTTGAGTTCAAAGCCACTCAGGGAAGGAAGATATACAGTCTGACACTGCTTTACTCAATGTTGCTTGAAGAAAAGCTCTTTAGTTTCAGGGTTTTATTTTCCTCTGGGTGCAAGTTTGTCATGCTTTTTCACGCATGCTGCACCACCTTCAGTTTATGACACTGGGAAGGTCTAGTGGCCACTGTTCCCTCTTCTTCCCTCCTGCCCTTGCTCTCCAGCCCAACCTGACAGCCAGGCTGGGGCCAGGGTCCATCCCCAGGCACTGGAGCAAGCCCTGGAGAAGGCATCCAACAGCAGTCTGTCCATCACAGCAAGGCTATCCTGAGCTCTCCTTGCCCTCTGTGACTTTGTGACTCCTCAGCAGTGGGACTTACAGCACAAACACCTCCAGGATTTCTTCACAAAAAGGGTTGTCAGGCACTGGAACAGGCTGCCCAGGGAAGTGGTGGAGTTACCATCCCTGGAGGCATTTAAAAGACGTGTAGATGTGGTGCTTATGGACGTGGTTTAGTGGTGGACTTGGCAGTGCTAGGTTTATGGTTGGACATGATGATCTTAAAAGGTCCTTTCCATCCTAAACAATTCTCTGTCCTCTTCTCTTCTCTTCTCTTCTCTTCTCTTCTCTTCTCTTCTCTTCTCTTCTCTTCTCTTCTCTTCTCTTCTCTTCTCTTCTCTTCTCTTCTTTCTCTCTTCTCTCCTCTTCTCTTCCATTCCATTCCATTCCATTCCATTCCATTCTAGGAGGCACCACCCTCTAACCTTGCCATTTCATCCCAGCCCCTGTCCTCCTGCTTTTTTCTCAGGATCCCAAAAGCTCTTTAGGTGGGCCCAGGAATGAGAGATGTTAGTGGACAGAACCAGTTGTGCCTCTGTGAGACTGAGATTGTACCAAAGCAGCAGTGGTTAGCCCAAGTCCCAGAGCTGTGAAGCAGTGTTCTGAACATCTGCATATGCATGTTATAGAGTAAAGCAGTGCCACAGCACAGAAAGCCACTGCGGGATCATCTTCAAGCCCTCTTGAGTCCTTGCTCCATGTAGAGTAAGGACATGCCCTTGACTTTAGTAACTTTACACCAATCTCCGCCAAGTGAAAATCTTGATTACCATCATTAGCTAGTTTTCCTCAGTGTTTTCTTCCCTTATACTTAAGGGGACAGCAAAAACAAACAAGGTTTTGGCCTCTTACATTCAAAAGTTTGCAAGCATTTGAAAAACTTCACATTTTCTTAGATGTTCTTCTATGCTCTAGCTGGAGGAGGGTGGGCTGTGGGGTAGGGCTGTGGGGGATCCACAGAGCGCAGAAATGGAGCAGACAAACACTGAACAACTGAACAGGGAACTTGAAATTTAGTGTTCCATTAAGATTTGCCAAATCTCCTTTCACAAGTCAAGGGTCCCACACAGAGCTTTCAGTCTGTTTGGCCTCTCTTCATGGACACAAATGAGACGAATTTAACTCCTGGCTCTGTTTTAAAAAACTGAGCAAGTTGCAGCCGATTGCATCAGCCTCTGCCTGGGTTCGTGGGCGCTGATGGAGCCAAGGGTATGTTTTTCTCCTTCACACATTTTTAACGTACCTAATGTTTTGGTGTCCAAGTAAAGCTCTGTCCTAACCTAAGCACCAAGCTCTTTGCACACCCAAGGGGATGTGGCATCAGGTCCTTCCAGCTCACTGGGTGGTCGAAGCTTACAAACCATGGTCATAAAAAGAGGCAGTATATTGCGCTCTTGAGTTTGGAAATACAAAGCAGCCACAGCTTGCTATAAATAGCTCATTTTAAGTGTAATGAGACTTGTTCAATGTTAAGACTGGCAAAGCTATTTTGTGTTTAATTGTCCATAAAATTTGAAGGCACAAAGCAGCGTTTAAGCAGGGCTTGCCAACGGAGTGCTAGTTAAATGTCGCCCTGGTCTGTCCCAACAAGGGTTAATCAGGAGTGAACCTTTCCAGATGGCAACCGTAGCTGTTGTTTCACATTTGGAAGTGTTTCTCAGGGATCTGAGAGAGAAGTGAATGTTCCTCCACCCTGGATGCACCCGCCAGCTCCAGGAACACTTTTTCCTCCAAAACTTGCTTTATAGCAGGCTTGGGGAAGCGTGTTTTCAGAGAAATAGGGCTGTCACCATCATCTCTTAAACAACTTACTGCTTCAAATCTTGGAGCAGAACTCAAAGTGCCAATAAAGAAACCGAAATAGTTTTGATTCACGGTCCAAACGGAAATGTTTGTCAAAAGTCACCTCCTCTTTACAAAAATCCTACCCAGTCCCGCAGAGGATCTTTCGCAGGCAGTGCAAGGGCAGAACCCAGAGAGGGAGGTTATTCACCCTGGGAAGTGCCATGAGCATGCACAACCCTACGATCAGGGTTTTTTCACATCCTTCTCTTGCAGAGCTGTGGTTACAATTACAACACCCTGCATACCGTTGTTTCTCTGCACAGAAATTAATCTCCAGGGCTGCTGTTAACAGCTCAGTCTTTGATTTATCTCAAGGCAAACAGCATGCTAGTGAACTTTGTGGAAGCACGAGTATTGCACACAAGTTCAGCTGTTAGAGACAAGAGCATTGACATGCCAAATGCACATAAAGCAAAATGTACATAAAGCAAGTGCAGTCGTAGGCAAGAGCTGCTGTGATACGGGAAAGTTCAGCTGCTGTCTTGCCCCAAGTGTGTTTCTGTTGCTGAATCACACATTGGATTTCCTACATGGATTGTGATATTCTACAAACTTGACAATTTTTATAACCTGTGGGACAGAGAGGAATCATACAGGGTACAGTGATAAGATGGAAAAGCCAGCTGGCTCTTCTAATTAATTTCCTTTACAACAGACAAGGTCTGCAGAGAGAACTAATATCTTTTACTTGACCAACAGAAATACCTATAAAAATAGACAAGCTTGTCTATTTTCTCCCTGTGTCTATTGGCTTAATAAAGGACATTACCTGTCCCTGGGTCACACCTCTCATATATCCTTAAGTCCTCATGATTACAACCATGCAAATTGAAGTCTGTTTTATTGCTGGTCACAGAGGTTTAAAAATGCTGCACCACATTCCTTACCAGCAAGAAATGTCTCCATTTCACAAGTGGAGTAATTTATTGGGCCTCTTACAGTTAAACAGAAAAGCTGCTACTGATGTGGGAAATAAATGTGTCCCCTGAAACTGAGTCCAGTACCTTTACTTACTGCAGTCCCCTTTTAGCAGCTTCTTGTGTTAAAACTCAAGTTGGTCAGATGTGAACTTTTCACCAAGTGATTCAAATGGCTCCATAAAAGTACCATTCTTCCTCTAATAGGTTACCTCAGCAGTACAAATATCAGCTTTACCAGCAACATTTCTATGTTTGTACCTCATTTATTGTTTTTTAAAAAGATTGATTACTGTCTTAATGTGATTGTTACTGGGTGGCCTTATATGTAAATGACCTAACTTACTGATATTTCATTCCTCCCTAATGATTATACTTGCAAAAGATGATTTTTAATTGCTCTGCTGTGCAGCCTGTTGATTCTGTATCTTCACATTTTTGTTAGGTTGTTGGTTGTTTTAAGCCAAATATTTGGAGACATCTATATCAACAGAACTGTTTTTACGACCATTTGTCAAGGAAAGATGTCAACCTAACTTCAGTTTATGTTTCCTATGATCACCATTTCTACTTCTCCAATATGGGAATTTAGAGCAGATTTTCAGGATGGTGGAGCTTCCCAGTTTACAAAGCATTGTTAAAAATTAACCTTACTGGTTAAGAGAATTTCTCAGCTAGTCCCTCTAAGCTTTCATCTTTAAATTACCTGGACCCACTGGATTGAAAGTGTTTATTATTAGCAGATAGAGCCACATACTCTTTCTTGTCACAGAACATAATCTGTCTTTTCCATCTGCTACATCATATGGGATAGATACTTCCTTCTGCTTCCTTCCTCCTTCATTCTTGGAGGACTGTCTGTTCAACATGTCTGCTTTTTCCACAATTGTTTATGAGTTTACTGTTTTCTTTTATTGATATTTTATATGACTATTAGATATTCACAGTTCTATAATTCCTTGCAGTTTATATTAATTTCTCTTAACTTCCCTTCTTCCCCTTCTTTTTGTTTTCTTTTCCAAATAATTGATTTGCTGTGTTCTTGTCTTATAGAATCATAGAATGATAGAATCATTAGGGTTGGAAGAGACCTTAAAGATCATCAAGTCCAACCGTATACCCAATGCC
>NW_009611389.1:69971-87779 GCF_000690535.1 Cariama cristata
TCCCCCAAGGGAAGGTTATTCCTGTCGGGGCCATGAGCTGCCAGTTTCTCCAGGAGAATGCCATGGGAGACAGTGTCAAAGGCCTTGCTGAAGTCCAGGTAGACCACATCTACAGCCTTTCCCTCATCCACCAAGCGAGTCACCTGGTCGTAGAAGGAGATCAGGTTGGTCAAGCAGGACTTGCCTTTCATGAACCCATGCTGGCTAGTCCTGATCCCCTGATTGTCCTGATTGTCTTCTTTTAATCAAAAATGCTTTATGACTTATGTGATGTTTTTGTGTCTATTAAATGGTGTTCCTGAGCAAGTCCTAGTTTTCACTACGGTGTCCCACTTTGAAATTCTCTTCCCAGTTGCTGCTCCCTTGGTTGCTTTAGGCTTCAGGAAACAGGCTTCTCTAAAGTCCAAGGATACACATCACTGGTTAGTGTTGCTTTCTCTTTGCTCAAAGGAAATGTAATCAGATTGTGATGGCAAGTACCAAGGCAACCATTAGTTCTGAGCCAGTGATTAACTCTCCTTTAACCATCAGAATGATATCCAGTGCTGAGTTCCAACCTGCACAGTGCTGGGTTTTCTTTACTACAAATTATCTTTAGTAGTTTTTCAGAAATAGTGAGGAAAACTAGGATACATCCAGCAAATACCCAGGTAAAGTCCTCCAGGCAATTCCTGTTCACAGGTGTGCAGCCAGGTGTTTAAGGACCCACAGCTCAACTCACCTCTAACAAGGGTTGATGTTCTGCAGCCAGCTGCCCATCAGCACCCTGGTTTAGGTGTCTGCTTAGATCTTAAATCCCCAGCTGTTACAGGTCTTGTGATTCCAAATTGCGAGACTCTGCGCTGTGTAATTTTGTCCTTGAGGTAAAATTGTCATAACTTTGCTGTGTTTCCTCCTTCCTCCCTAGGAACATTTTCCTGTGATTCAGGCTATCCAACTCAATCTCATTAGAGTCTTCAGATTAACCTGTACATAATAAATTCCTCATTTCTAAAATGCAATATTTTTTGGATTTTTTTCAGATCTTTGCATTTTTAGCACTGATGTGTCTTATCCTAGCCATTGGCAATGGCATCTGGGAGTATAAGACTGGCTACTACTTCCAGGTCTATCTGCCCTGGGCAGAAGATGTCAACTCTGCCTCCTACTCTGGCTTCCTCATGTTCTGGTCATATGTGATCATTCTAAACACGGTGGTGCCAATTTCGCTGTATGTCAGGTACGTGCCAGAACCTCCTTTCATGTTTCATCTTAGGAGAGGTTTATCTTTTACCTTAGTTGGGAGCAGCATTTTCCCTAGACACAAATGCAATCTCATTGTGGATGATCACATACAACCACAGTGATGGTCTTCTTACTTCTGCTACCTTCGGAGGTCTTTGTGAGGGTTGGAGCAGGGACAGCAGCGAGCCCTGGAAGAGGAGAGGATGATTTTACAGTTGAAGGGGAGGTGTAGGTATAGGATGCTATAGGAGTAAGGCTGAAAGCCTGCTATGGTTAGCATCTTGCTCTCTCCCACTTGCACTGCCCATGAATGGCATGTTCTTTGAGGTGGCTGTAGGACTTATGTGAGGAGCAGGTGTAATCAGGTTGAGGATCCATAGTACTTGGTGCTATATGAGCAGAGTGAATGTCGCCACTTCCCAGAGAACATAGTGCTATGTTGGTTATTGCAGATAGGCAAGGAGGAGTAAAGAGTAGGCAATGCACCCATGACGCTCTCAAAACCTTGAGACTGGGGTGTAGACTGAGTAGGCCCATATAGTTTATCATTGTACCTAACTCTTCAGGCAGCTTTGCTACTGAGACTCTCATTTGTGTTTGTCAATATGAGGAATTAATCTCATTCCTGTCCAGTATGTCACACCAGCAGCAAAGTGGAAATTCATGTCATCAACGAGCTGATACAGCTCCTTCCTTGTATTGAGTTACACAATGACTTGCTTGTTATGGAGCTCTGGGTTGTTTGAGCCGTGGCTGTGCTCATCCCCCAGCACAGGGTTTAGCCCAGCCCAGAGCTGTGCTGGAGACCATCCCAGTCTGAGCACCTCTCCCGAAACTGCACCAAGTGGAAGTCACTGCTCCTGCTTCACTTTTCAGTCTGAAAACTTCTGAAACTTTTCAAATACATTTATAAGACATTGCTTTATAAATAAAGGAAAGGGATTTGCTATAAACCTAACAGATCATTTCAGTGGGACTTCCTTCAGCATTGCTTACTGCAGGCCATTTAAGGACACCCTGATGAGTACATGCTGTCATTACCTTCAAAGTTATCTTCTAATTGTGGTTGCTAATGGTGACATAGATCTTGTCCCTTAAACTAATGCATATTTCATCATCTTCTCTTTCTGTTCCACCAGTGTAGAGATTATACGCTTGGGTAACAGTTTCTACATTGACTGGGACCGTAAAATGTATTATCCGCTGAATGACACACCAGCTCAGGCCCGTACCACTACTCTCAATGAAGAGCTGGGGCAGATCAAGTACATCTTCTCAGACAAAACGGGAACTCTCACTCAGAACATCATGTGTTTCAACAAGTGCTCCATCAATGGCAAATCCTATGGTATGTTATCTGTTTGTTGTATTCTCCAAGTTTTATTCCAGTGTGTGCCTCTTGGTCCACAGAGGCTAGATGTGATCTCCAGAAGACAGTGTCTTGTAAGAAGTTGCAGTGATCAAGTGCAGGGCTGTCTGTCAGAGATGCCTGGACAGCCCTGATTACATCGTTTGCACATCTTAGTATCATTTTCCTGTCCCTTGTTTCCCCTTTTTGCCACCACTTCCTTTTTTTTTTTTTTGCCCCAGTATTATCCCAACTAAAGAACCTGCACTTTATTACTTTTTCCTCATTGGTCCCTGTTATACTGCATCTGTCCTCAAATCTGTTTTTTTCTGATATCACTACCTAGGTAATCTCAGCTTTTGATGGTATTATTGACATGGTTACCCAGGGATTGCTAACACTGCAAAACATAACACATAACTTGCGTAACTAACTCCCTCTTAACCGCTTGTGAAATCAGCCATCCCTCATGGGGTTATCTGCGAATTTTGTCAGCTTCTCACACTGTTATCTCTTACATTCAGCAATTTCTCATGTCATGAGCAGCCATTTTCCACATCCTGTTCAGGTAGCTGAACCTTCAGTCAGCACCTAGTCAATGGTCTGGTCAATTTGTCTTTAGCCCTGACATACTTCACCTACCAGAAGGGAGAAAAGTTTGTAGGGAGTTGGAAAAAAAGGGAAACAAAAGTTGTTAGCTCTGTTGGATCCTAACAGTCATTGACTTAAAAGGTGCCTTCATTGTATGGCCCCGGGCACTTTTCTTCATACTGCTCAAGAGGTGCTAGCAATTCACAAACTAATTCATTAACATCATTAGATTCCCCCAGAGAAATTAGTCACTGCTTATTAGCAGATTGATGCTTGTTTTGCCAGTGTCAGACCCGCTGATGGACTACTGTGGCAGAAAGGTTCTCTTTTTTTTCTCAGTGCTATCAGCTGGCCTAATGAATGAAATGATTTCTTGTGTAAGTCTTGTTTTGTGTATATTTGGAGACCACCGTATCTCACTATTATGCTAGCCAATATTAGTGCTGCTAAACAGTTTGAAAAATACTCGGTCTGTTCATCCATGTGTCCTTAGTTGATTTTTCCAAAGTGGATGTCACCACTAACATAGATATCGGGTGTGGGTTCAAGAAATGAATGGGAAATGTGTGGAAAGAAGATGGAGAGTCTATTGCCTATAGTTTTCTAAACACTTAGCTTCTTTCTAGGAGTGTACTTCTTTGGATTTGCTGCTCAGGGGCATTTGGGAAAGCCGTGCCACAAAGGATGAATTAGTTCTGCTGACAGAGAATGTACTCTGGAGGCTTAAGCTTCCCATTGGGAAGGAGGTGTCCAAAAGCTTCTCAGTTACAATCCCCAGGGGATCAGCTGATGTGCAGTTCTCAGGAGAGATGACTTCTGAGTTTCTTCTATACTCTCAGGGCTTTTATGAGGGAGTTCCAGTACCTACAATTGACTTTGGACACAGTTGAGGTTGCTGGTGCAGGTATGGATCTATCATTCATGTAATTCACTGTATTTCAATGAAGTGTTGAGTCTGGCTGGGCTGGGCACAGTCCAGATCTTCCAAGTGAAATTTTGATTCAGACAGAAAAAGTTTCAACAACATTTCCTGGTGATGAGATGTCTTCCATTTCTGTGACCAGATCAGTTCAGGGAGAATGAATAGAGCAGCCTTGCTACCGAGATGTGGAGAGAACAGGCTTTGACAACTCCTTTTCTGTGATTGTCCAGGGACCATTGCAAACCCAATATGATTCAGGAGCTGGATTTTGTCTCATATTCCAAAAGGAAGGTACAAGAAAAGTCATCCCCTGAAAGCACTTTTGTTTCCTACCTAGCATTACGTCCTTTCTGGGTTCAGCTTGAGCCAAGTCTTCTTTACCCAAATGCCATTTTTATGGTAACTGCTTTGTGTTTCAAGCATCTGTCAGTCTCTGGATTTTGTCATGGATTAACATAGAAACTGATTGATACAAATCAGCAGTCTCCAGTACCTCTATCAAGATATTTATGCTTACTGAAACTTTGAAGTTAGATACTAGTTTCAAAACACTTTAACTGATTTTTGTGGTAGAGAACCTCAGAGACTGCACTTATTTGGAGTTTGTGGATATAACCTCAGTCTTTCTTGCTTGCAGGTGATGTGTATGATCTGTCTGGGCAAAGGATAGAAATAAATGAGGTAAGTGCCCAAGTGCGATCAGGATCTTCACTTTCAGTGAACCTGCCTGCCTAAGTGCTAGCAGACACAACCCACCCAGGCATAGCTTGTGCTCTTGACCCTGACAACAGAGATGTGTGTTCTTATGAATGTCAGAGGATTGCCAGAGTTGCATTGCCTTCCAGTAAACCTGGTTTAAACCTGCAGGTCGGGTAGCCTGGGTGCCCACCGTTCCCTCAGTTTCACATGACATCCTAGTGCATGCACAGCTCCCCTTGAATACTTGGCCATTGATGTTTGTTGGAAACTTGGACATTGATGAATTTTGTTATCCTTGGCAGTTAATTAAAGCTTTGGTGGAGAATCAGTGAGTTCAGTTCATATCGATAACAAGGTCACTGTCAAATTTCTCCTAATGTCTGGACACTGGAAAGTGTGAAAATGAGTGACTTCTCCATTTCTCTCTAGCCTCTCCTTGCTGGCACAAACCCATGTCTTGGATTTCTAAAATGTCTGAAAACTGCATGCAGTAATCTGAGTAACAAACGGCAAGATGATGATGAAAATCCCACTCTTTGTTACAATGATTCATATGCAGGCCATTTTAAAACTTAAATTACCCACTGAAATCGGCTATTTGTGCTGAGTGCTGTGCCTCCAGACTGCCCTTGCTCAGACAGCAAAATGCAAAGGGCTGGCTTGCTTTGGCAGACTTGCTGGTCTCCTACCAACTGGCTGCCCGGCAGCTCCTCCTGCCCGTGATACTCGCTGGAGCAGAGTCCTGCTGCCCACACATCCACGGCGTTGCAGTGCCTGGACCTTGCTGTGCAGATGAGCGTGTGTGTGGGGTGGGTCTTTGCTCTTGGAGTAAGTGCTAAATGTCAGCTTGCAGAGGTCAAAACGATGACTCCCATCCTGGAAACTCTGAGCTCATTGGGGATGGGTGGGAGTTGGAATTGTCCCGGACAGGCTCCGCAGTGCATTCCTCCATGACACATCATGCTGTGAGCTTCTGGCGATTTCTCCAGTATGTTCCCCTCTGCTTAGGGCTCCTTGTTTTTAGACAAAATGGACAGTGCCTGTGGAGTTGACCCTTTACATCACTTGTCTGTCACCTTTTTTCCATATCATGATTTTTTCTTGCTTTGGGAGAACAGGGTGGAGAACACAGCGTTTTGAACTGTTTTAAATTGGGCTTCCACATTCCGCTATCACAGACAGCCGTTGACATCAGGAGCACCAAGCAGGCATGTGTTGAAGGCAGGCATTTCTTTGCTAATAGAAATCCTCTGGCAGGAATCCTGTAGGAGCATTTGCTGTCGTACAGAGAGACATCTTTAGCTAATCAGGTTCTCAGCCTGAGTGCTGCTCTTGAAAGGCACCTCAAGTGCCTGTCCTCTCCTGTGATTCAGTAGTTTTCATGACTTCCCACTTACTTAGACTCACCGATCTCTGTCACGAACAGCTCTGCAGGAGAGGGCCTTGTGTAAATGTAAGGAAGAGAGAGGGACTATGATGGGCAGGCATTGGTGTAGAGCCATATAAGAGCTCCACAAATAACACCGAGCTATGTTTTTGCAGAAGACTGAGAAGGTTGATTTCTCATACAACCAGTTAGCCGACCCGAAGTTTGCATTCTATGACCATAGCCTGGTTGAAGCTGTGAAGCTGAACGATGTCCCGACGCACAGGTTCTTCCGTCTGCTCTCGCTTTGTCACACAGTAATGCCAGAAGAGAAGAAGGAAGGTGAGGACTGCGAAGGCACCACACTGAATGGTTATGTTCACCCTGCACCACAGTATGTCTTCTCTCCACAGAAGCTGTTATTGGTCCTTTTGGTTCCCTGGTGATTTTCTGTAGTCTATGGCTACACATAAATCAATGTCTTTGGAGATGCCACATGGGAAGAGAAAGGACTAGGGCCTCCACTCCCTGTGTGTTCCTGTGGTGGAGCTGACACTACTGCAAGCACCACATCTCTGGAGTGTGGAAATTGCAGGTGCCACAGCTTCCCTGAGGTGGCAAATGGCTTGCCCCACTCTTTCTCCACTCTGCACAAGTCCCATAAAGCCAAGAGCACAGGGCACCTATCCACTGGACGCTCATTAGCTCCACTCACCTAGTGTTCCCACAGGTACTGGGTCAGTCTCCTCGGATCCCAGACAGGGTGAAAACTGTGCTTTAAAGGCTAGAACCATTAATTCACGCATATAAGGTGAAAATACTGATGAGGAAAATACATGCAGATGTAACTAGAAGGGGTTAAACCCAAGGACGTTGTCCTCTCAGTGAAATATGTTGGACTCCAAAGAGAGTGATAAAAGACTCCAAAAGAGTCTAGGAAGCTTCTTGTACTGACCTGGAGGATGGCTTGATAGGACTTGATGCAGACGTGTGGACATAAGGTGCTTTTTAGTGCTGCTTCTCTGAGGATAGACAGAAGAACAAAGGGTTAACCACTATATAATGTCTTTGATTGTGTAGCCTCAGAAACAAGGCAGAAGTCACATTACTTTTTTTTTTTTTTCTTACATGTCAGGTAACTTGGTGTATCAGGCCCAATCCCCTGATGAGGGAGCCCTTGTCACTGCTGCCAGAAACTTTGGATTTGTGTTCCGGGCTCGCACACCAGAGACCATCACCGTTGTGGAAATGGGAGAAACAAAAATCTACAAGCTCCTGGCTATTCTTGATTTTAACAATGTTCGCAAGCGAATGTCTGTTATTGGTACGTTCCCTTTGCTCCCTTCTTTCCTTCCTGCCTTTTCAGGCTCTCAGGTTAGCCCTCATTCCACTGCGATGCCTTTTCCTAGGAGGCCTCCTTTGCAGTGCTTTCTGAATAACATTTACTTCTGGGTGCTTGAGATGGGCTGCCTTGACTTTTCAATTACACAGCAACAGTGCTAGATACATACTTAACTTGGGCAGATGGGAGAACATCTTAACATCTGGACCACAAGGATGGAGCAGCCTCCTGAAGACACTAAGCTTTTTACGTATCTTACTTCCCTCATGACAATGCACGAAAGGCCTTCCTTCTAATCAGCTTTAAAATTATCAGTGAAATCTGAGAAAGTGGGAAAGGAGAAAGCAAGGACAAGTAGAGGAGCCCACTTTCCTGAAAGGAAAGTGCAGAAATGATTCAAGAAACCACGTCGCCTTTTTTAACCCTCCAACATCCTCAGATATTTCAGAAATTGGAATATCATAACTGTAGCAAGAGAGTGGTAGTACCTTTACTGGTAGGAGAAATAAGAGCAAGAGGACCACTTCCCTAAGAACAAATTGTTCTTGGCTTTTGAATGCAGATGCCCTGCCTGAAGTACTGCCTATAGGAATCACGTAGTCCAACAGCGCATCTGCTCAGGCCAATGCAACCTGGGTGCAGTTGCCTGTGCTTAAGGCGGAGAGCAGTTGCATTATCTTCTTTTCTAAGCAAAGCTTGTCTTAATTCCTGGGGGTTTGCCAAAACTTCGTGGAGTTTGGACACCTCTGAAAACCTTTCTTTGTTTTGATGGAAGTGCTGTGAATCCCAAGTGCCTGAGTCTGGGATTTGCAGCATTTCTTCTCCTTTTCCTCATAGTGCGGAGTCCAGAAGGTGACTTGACTTTGTACTGCAAGGGGGCTGACACCATTCTTTATGAACTGCTTCATTCATCCTGCGATGCTCTTAAAGAGGAGACCACAGAGCACCTGAATGTAAGTGTTCCCTTCTGCACAACATCTCTGCATTTGATGGTTTCCTTTTCTCCAGGTATGGAAATGTTCTTTGTGTTGAGGCAAAAAACAGATTTCAGAAACATCATCTAAGCACTAATTTTTTAATTATGGAATGGAGAGGGAAATTAATTTATAAAGTCTTAGGCCTCTAATTAGTTGCCTAAGCATGGGCACCAGGTGCCATTTGAACTGCTCCAGGACGTCTGGACACACATGGCAAATACAATGCAGGACATTCAGAAGACCTGTATTTCTCTGGAGTAAGAGCTGGAAGCCACGAAGGATAGGTGAAACGCATGAAATGGCACAATGCATCTGTGTTTTGGCAACTGAATTCCATCCAAGTCTGCTGTTACTCCACAATGCATATACCCAATGCATTCAAGCATGCCTTGGGTCGGAATAACTCAGATGATCAGTAAAGGGCCACAGAGCCCTTCACCTTCTTGAATGCAGTTGAGATCTGCAGTGATTGCAATCTGAGCGGTCTCAGTCAGAAGGGACACGGTAGGTGCTGGGACATACTCTGGGTCACCTGCCCTTCTTCCAGATCGTATAGGGGCATATTGACTGGGCAGCAAGGAAAATATGTCACTCAAACTTATGACCTCTTCTATTATTGATGGTGTGCACTGGAAGGTGGTTACTCACATAAGGGCATGTTTTGGCCAATATTTAACCACACTTGTGAGGCCAGATCCTGCTGATACGGTGCAGAGCAGAAGATAACAGAAAGTTTTGCCAGAACGGTTGTGCAATAGCAAAAACATCTCTGCTCATTGCCTGGGGGAGACAGAGGAACTTGCTGGCAAAGGAGAGGGCAGAGCGGAGCTGTGGATGTGGCCCGTTCCTGATACATCTTTACTTCAAGCCTGGGGGAACACCTCATTTTTCACGAACAAATCTCTGTTATTCCACCAAACACTGAGATCCATACGTCAATCATGCATCTGCAGAAAGCACAGTTACAGGGACTTGCTGAGCTGTCATGACTGACTGTGCTCATGCTGTGCATTTCAGCCAGCATTTGTACCCTAAAAAATGTTAAGCTCAGGTCCAAAATTCAAGGCTGTGTTCTGTGTTTGTTTAGGCCTCACTGTTCTGAACCTTTTGTTGAGAAATAGGAACCTGGGAAACAGCTGCCTAGTTAATGTAAAGCTTTAGAACCAGAAAGTAGGAAAGCTCTTTTGAATTTGTTCTTTGTAAGGATCGTGGATAGCAATGATAAAGTGGTCTGGAACTAGTTTTTTTAAAAGTACTCCAAGGTTTGTTGTCTAAACTGTGATTTTTTTCACCTTTCCTCTGCAGACTTTAGGCAAGAAGCTTTTACAGGTAGCCATTTGCTTTCCGGGGTCCTTTGTAAGCCCAAGTGAGCAGATGTTCTTCTTTGACTTATTCTGCCTCACCACTGTCTTGCAGGAGTTTGCTGGTGAAGGTCTGAGGACACTTGTGGTGGCCTATAAAAACTTGGAGGAAGACTACTTTCAGAACTGGATCAGGCGTCACCATGAAGCAAGCACTGCCTTGGAAGGACGGGAAGATAAATTGTCGGAGTTGTATGAAGAGATCGAAAAAGACCTGATGGTTGGTGTTTCAGGGAATCTGGGCCAAGCTCTGGGGGAGGCAGCGAGGATGGTGGTTTGTCAATAAACAGCTCAGTATGACTTCAGTAAACATTGCTCTGCAAACAGCTCAGTGGGTTGTGTGACAGGAGTGGTTAAGAATATGGCAGTCCTGGGTTTTCACTGGCACCTCCGTCAGGAGCCCGTAACCGGGGTGTCAGCCACCAGTGCAGGGGAATGGTTTTATTTTAACTCACGTGGGTGTCAGAGTCGCTTTCTCGTGATGAAGTGACGTACCAGAGCCTGAGGCAGATGACGTGGACGCAAATATTTCATAGATATCCTTTGTATGTGCAAATGGCTGATCTATTTATTTTCCTGTCTTTGAAATGGCAGGCAGTGAATAATCCCCAGTGCCTCTCCATTTCAGAGAGTGTCTTCTTTGTTCTTACACCCCTGGGCAGGATGGGGAGATGATGTCCATGAACACGTTTGTGTCAATTTGAAATAGGGCTAAACTGTGATCTTCAAGTCATTCTTCTCTCCCTGAGTGTTGTTACAGCTTTTTGTATGCCCTGAGGGGGTCTGCTTGTGTTTTAGAGCCGTGAATAATGAATGAAAAGGATGTGTGGGATCTGAGGGGAGGCAATTCAGCTTTTGCACTCACAGCAGTGCTTTCCTGAAATCTCGGAAACCCTGGGAACCGCACGGTTGCTCCTTCCATTAGCTGTACCCTCAGGATGCCAGCAGGGCCTAGGAAGAAGCAAGCGTGAGCCGAGGAGACACTGACCTCTGGAAGTTGCATGGTCCATGGGGCAGAGCCCACTGCCCTTCAGGGTCTCAACAGAGTCATGGAAAATGCTGATCCTTCAATCCAGAGAATACATTGTGCAAATGCCCTGTGGGTCATGTTCAAAGCAGGAAAGACATGGAAGTTTAGGAGGTTAAGGGGGCAGCTGCTTTGCAAGAAACGGTTATGAAGCTTATGGCCTGAGAAGAAAAAAGGTCATGGGCTCACAGCAGGAAGAAACGTGGCTCACAGGAAAACACTGTTTACACCAGACCCTTATCTGTACGCTGTAGAGGAGTGACTTTACTTCCCGAAGGTGCTGTGGGAAGAACAGAGAGAGGGTGGGTGTAGGAAAGCCTGCTTGTGACAGAGAATGGGTGTGAGAGCCAGAGCCAGCAAGGAAGTAGGTGGGTCATGTGGAGGTGTAGAGGACTGCCAAGTGTTGTTGTCTGGCTGATGGGCAAGAGCAGAAGGCCCTGTGTGTGGCAGGCTCCTGCTAGGGACCCCCAGGAGGGAGTAAGGATATAAGGATGCAAGGGGATGGAACATGGTTAGATTCAGGGAATAGTAGTAAAAATACTATTTATCATTGATTGACCTAAAAGCTAAGGACAACCCACAGTCAGGGAGGCATCACGACACTCCCTCCAGCTGCTCTTACACCAGGTCATGGGGAGACAGGCAAAGGCCTGTCAACAATACTGTTGTGCTTTTCTGCAGCTCCAGAAGGACAATGGCTGTGGGGAATGCAAGCCCTTCTTCTCTTTTCCTGGGCACATTTGACATCAGTGTCCATCTTTGGGCTTCCAGCTCAGACTCAAGCTGCCAAGGATGAGCAGGTGCTCCCGGGAGGTGGCTTTGTCTGCTACAAGCATTTAAGGTCTTGCTAGCTGGACCAGGGACTATTGCTGTAAAATGTGTGTTGTGCAATTCTGAGGACTCTATAGAGAAGTTCCAACAGAGCTGTTGTCTACATCGATAACACCCATAGCTGATGAATGATGAGCATCCCAGGAAGCCAAAAGGGATCTTGGGCTTAAAGCCAGCCTCTGAATTTAGTTTCCCAACAGCAGGAGGTAGGTGGTAGCAGATGCTGTCTAAACCTGAGCTAGCAGTGAAACCTTCATGTCCCTTTGACAATAGGTTAAACCCACCAAGTATCTCCAAAATGCAGAAAAAGCAATAACTTTAAAATAATGAAGGTTTGTGTCCTGAGCAGTCTGTGGTTTAGTTGTGTGACAAGTGTGGATCAGGGGTGGGGACGGGTCTGTTATGGGCTGGAGATGTTTAGCAGCCATATGGCAGGTGCAGTACAATATAGCTGGGAGCAAGCTCCACACAAGAGGATGGAGGTTTGGGGACACGGATCCACAGCTATCTTTGTCCCTCATTTAAAGGTCTATCTGCTGTGAAGGGGAAACGTGGACGAACGTAGACCTGCAGGTCTGCAAACATGTTGGCAAATAATTTCATGCATGTTCATGATCCATCTGAGCTTAGGGGATTAGAGACTAGAACATTTGCAGGATCAGAGCTCTACTCTGTACAGTAAATTTGCTGAGGAAGAATGAAAATCAGTACAACCTTATTCCTGGATTTTATTTGTGTTTGCTTGACTAAGTACCCGGAGGTCTAACGCTTTCTCCTTTGCTAGCAATGGGTGTACTTACCAGTTCCCTGCCATTTTATGTTAAGCTGCTAGGTGCCACAGCGATTGAGGACAAGTTACAAGATGGAGTCCCACAAACAATTGAGACTCTTGCCAAAGCCAACATTAAGATATGGGTTCTCACAGGAGACAAGCAAGGTAAAGGGGATACAGTTTTGGATGTTTCTCTTCTCTCCTACCAGTGGGATGGTTCTGCTAAGACCCATGTTCTTATTCTTTCTTCTTCAAAAACTGCACAGAAGACAGACTTACAGGGCTTTGCCTCATTGCCAGCTAGACAAAACCCCAGTTATCTGGAATTAGATCAGATAACTGTAGCTAGTGCCTGTTCTTAATTCCTGTCCTGAGGCTGGAAGCAGTGCGAAGGCAGCATCCTTTGCCTTTGGAGAGGTGACAGTGAGCATCCCATAGTCCCTGTCATATGCTGTGAAAAGGTGTCACTTTAGTATGGTCGATCATCCTGGTGAAGAAGGTGGAAAAAATCTTGTCATGCTTTCCAGGGACCTCAGTGCTAAAGTGGATGTTGGGTCTGTTTCAGTTTGGTCCTGGCATTAAAGGTCCAGAATAGAAATGCAGGAAACATAGGCTTTTGGAGAAAGCATTAAGTTGGAAAGAATGGTAAATAGACTCCAGTGAATTCTTTTGGAGAAATAGTAACTTCACTGAAACAGTGGTCTTTCAGGGAGGCCAAAAGTGTTTGCAAGTAATTTCATCCAAAAAATGAGCAGAGAATTTTTGAGAAAAATGAAACATTTCATTTTGTCATGTTCCAAATATAATAGTTTCACTTAGGAAATACCAAAATAATTTTTTCTAGAATTTTCTGAACAAAATGTCTTGATATTCTTCTTCAGAGCTATGGTTTGGGGCTTTTCTGGGAGTAAGGGGAGGGAAAGTTAAAAATCCTGAAAAAATTTTTTGGAATTTACATGAAATGTTTTTTGTTGGTCCAAGTATGTTGGCCAAAGGGTGTTTTAACCTTTTTCATTTTGGTAGAATTATTTTTTTTTCTGTGGCCTTGTGAAGCCCAATTAGGGGAGATTTGCTGCTACATCCATCAAGGTGACTCTCCTGGCTCTCTTAAACTGTTGACTCTGAAAGGCTCAGAGCTCTTTTGAGTAAGAAAGAGGGCTTTTGTCATGTGTGTAAAAAGGCCACAGAGACAGCGGTGAGTTTGGGGCTGCTAAGATGGGTTATCTTCCTGTTTTATCTCTCCCAGAGACAGCAATGAATATTGGTTACTCCTGCAACTTGCTGGATGATGACATGGAAGATGTTTTCATTATTGAAGGCAGCACATCTGATGACGTATTTAATGAGCTGAGGTAAATGGCTGAAATATACAGCTTCATTGCTGTGCACTGACACTATTTGTATTTTGTATTATTCCACCTTTTTTTCCTGTGGGCTCTACTTGTTGCACTTCATTCAGGGACCTTAGATAAGGGCTAGCTGGCTCCCTGGAAGATCCAGCAGCTAAACACAGTGTAGAAAACTCCTCTGAGGATAAACTCTGAAGCTTCTTGATCCAACAGGTCAAATCTATATAAATATGTAAGAAAGCAGAATCAGGCAAGCAATATTAGCTGACATTCAACAAGTCATTTGGAACCACAAACTCTTTGGTTCCAGGCCTGAACTATGCTGTTGCTCTACTGCTGTTGCCGTTCATCCACATTGCAGTCCTTTGTCTGGATACGGTCCTTTTCTCACATTATCTGGAAATCTACCTTCCTCCCTAGCAGCCTCAGTAGACACAAGTTCTTGGGTGTAGGTGGAAAATGGGAAAGTTTTTCAGTCCTTTTCTCTTGAAATAGGTGGTTGCCAGACAACATGCACAGAAAATTGGGATGCTCTTTGGGATACTGTCCTTCATGACACTAGATGATTTGTTTGACTTTGAGTAAGCATAAGTTTACCACACACTTGTTAGAGTTTCAGAAGCACATGGATGACCTGCGGAAACAGCAGCAGCTAAACTATGCATGTTGTTGTGGGGATACAGGGAAAATTGAACTAAACTATCAAAGGGAAGCATTGATTTTTTATTTTCATAAAGTTGATTTAATGAAATATAGATCTTTACAAGCTTTTCATTATTACTCTGGATTTTTTTTAGGAATGCAAGGAAAAAGATGAAGCCAGACTCCTTTCTGGACAGTGATGAAATCAACATTCAGTTTGAAAAATCTTCAAAAAACCCCAAAGTTATACCTGATGAGCAAGCAAATGGAGTGTACGGTCTGGTTATCACCGGCCACAGCCTGGTAAGGAAGATTCAGAGTCATGTTAGGGCTGAATTCTCTGAAGAACTTAATGTGATAGGGACATACCAGAAGTCTGAAAATGTTTAAAAAATTTAGCTCTAGGGGACTGGATTTTTTTTTTTCCTAATTGAAGATTAGTTTCAGTGGTTATCTGAGACATCAAAGGTGATGGGCAAGGTTTCAGAAGGTTTCAGAAGGCTGGAACAGGGAAGAGTTGGCCCAGATGTTAGGCAAACAAGAGGGGTACAGTAGCTGGATCAATCTTCATTTCCAGAAAGATACCAGAAAAATAATCAAGCAGTTTATGGATGCAGCAAGAAGATAACATCAGACATCGGTTTTGAGTATGCCAAGAACATATTCTGTATTTAGTATAGGATATATATCTTTTAACTTAACTAATAAATTGTTTGATGCTCGCTTCCATGGTGTTCTTCCAAGCTAACTGAAGTAATACGGTCTAGGTGAAATTGTTATGTGACAGATGCAAGACTGTTTGGAAAGTATGGCTCTTAAGGGCTCGCTGTTGGTCTAAAACTACAGTTAAGTGGCATCTGCAGGGGGTTATCCCACATCTATTTGATATTCAGTGTTTGCACTAACTGCTTAAAAAGAGAGCAGATAACACCAGGCTGGAAGAAACTGCAGGCATGATGGAGTTCAAGATTAGATTTGAAAACAATTTTAACAAATTGGAGAACTACTTCGGAAAAATTGAGAATGCAATTCAATAAGAACAAATGCCTTGTTCTCCACTTTCACACAATCAACTACACACATACAAAATCAGAGATATGTATGTAAGAGCATCATCTGTAAGACTTGTGAAGAAAGCCTCCTACTTCATTTGGCATCAGTAAAGTCTTAGCTGAAATAATTCAACTTATTTGGGCCATTTTCTTTGAGAGAATGTAGACCAACTAGAGAAAGTAGAAAGAACACTGTAAGAATAGTCATGCATGATCCGGAAAGCATAGGGGGAAACTGAGAGAAAATTTCTGAGCCTGGAGAATACTGATCAGTGTTGGTAATACTCTTCAAATGATAATAGATAAACAAAGTAATGGAATTAAACTGAGATAGGAGTTTTGGGTGAAATGTCTTCCAGGTGAGAATACTGAAGCGCTGGAATAGATTTTCCATCCTTGGAAAATTTTTAGGACAGGTTAGAGAAAAAAACCCATTTAGATACATTTGAACCTGTCTGAGAGGAAGGCTTAATCTAGATGGGGTTTATTTGTCCATTATATTTTGCTTTCGCAGATTGCAGAGGAAGCAAATAGGTAGACATGGAAAGAGCCAGGAGGCACTGCCTTTCAGAGACAAGATGCTTCTGTTCCTTGTGGTTGCTACCTCTCTCGATGGCAGCCCAGCAAATTTAACTCCCAGCTCTATACCAGCCCAGCAAATTACTGTTAAAAAAATCTCATCTTGCTCCATTTTTGGCTTGTGTGCCATGCGTATGGACCCGGGACTAGATGGGACACTTTCAGGCAGTGTAGGTTGTCAAGTACCCTCTCTCCCTCTTTTACACTCATTCCCTCTTAGCTTCAGGGCCTTAATGCCCTTTAGATCCCCCCAGCAAAACAGACAAGAGCTCTGTCAACTTCAGTGCATCTGCATGGGCGAATCCTCTGACATCCCAGCTGGCCGCAAGCCTGTGCCTGTTCCTGCTCCATCCCTTCAGCCTGCAGGACAGAGCCCAAGTGCTGTGCTATAAAACCACCACTGGCAGCGGTGATGAAGCTTTCTTTTTGTTCCTGGAAAACCACACAGTCACCCACACCCTGACAAGGAGATATGTCCCACACAAAGACATTCAAATCTGGGCTGTGTGGGAGCAGCCAGTCCACATAGCCCGCAGCAGAGTCGACACAGCCAGTCTCAACACCACCATGGCTTTCTCCTGGGTGTGGACCACTAGGACAGTGTGGACAAAACTATATGTTATTTATTTATGTTGATGAACCTAGAGCTTGAACAGTCGTAATAGTGCTGGTACTGTCCCACTCAGACACAGCAACTGTTCAGTGCCATATCCCAATGTGCAGATGGGTGGGATGGCAGCACTGGGGCTATGCACACATGTGGTCTTGCTTAAACAAAGCAAGCACATCATTATCTGTAATGGCATCATCACACTAGCTGATTTGTGTGCAGTGCCATTAATATACTCTGTGATAACATTTTGCCAGGGCTGTGCAGTGAGGATGTTGTGGCAAAAGCAATCTCTAACTGCACTGACCATCCAGTACTAAAGCTAAACCATTGGAAGGTCTCTTTTGTTGAGCAAGCCCCTCTGCCACTGACAGGTGGGAAGCAGGGGCACTGGTGACTCACAGCTCTCTCTTTCACGAAGAAAGGATATCTGGCCTAAGGATTGTCTGCCTTATGCAGAAAGAGCAGTGGGCCTGCTGTAATGGCTCTGAGGAAGAGAGAGCCCTGTAGATTCCTTCCATGTGTGTCTACTGAGAAGAGACACCAAAGAACAGAGCTAAAAAGCATGATCTGAAAGAAATGTGAAAAGCTAACACTGCTCCCTCCTCAAGCGGAGCTGGAGGGGTGACCAGACATCCAATTATCTCTGTGCTTCCCAAACAGAAATAACAGAGCTGGCTGGTTTAAAAGGTCAACACTCAAAGTTGCTTTCTCCCTGGCTTTGTGTTTTGCTTTGTCATGCCCACCTGAGCTCAGTTTTTTCCCTGTTTTTTTTTTTTAAGTACTCCCAAATTGAAATCTCTTCTATTTATACCACAGATCTCCCAGAGCTTAAGGAATCAACCAAGAGGGATGAGCAGAGACTCTCTCATGGAGATATGCAAGGTTGTCTCAGGCCCAGCAGCAGCTTCGTTAATTCAGTGCTCCTGTTGTCTAACACTTCTGCTGCACTGTCAGGTTATATCAGCCAGAGCAGGTGTTGTGCGTATCCAGCTGTGGTACACCCGAAGTGCAAGCTTGTAGGTGTACGCTGCGGGGCATGATGATGTGTGGTATGGATGCTCCGACTGCAACTGAACGGACAGATTCTCTTGGGGTATCTCACACCTTCCTCCT
>NW_009611389.1:87810-90245 GCF_000690535.1 Cariama cristata
AGAACTAGCTCAGTTCTCATTTCTTTCCCGCTGCATCCTCTTTGTCAGGCCACGAGTTGCTGCTAGTCTGACCTGAACACCCTCTTTTGCTCCTTCTTCTCAGGCTTATGCGCTGGAAGGGAATCTGGAGCTGGAGCTGGTGAGAACTGCCTGCATGTGCAAAGTGGTGATCTGCTGCCGGGTGACTCCGCTGCAGAAGGCTCAGGTGGTGGAACTGGTGAAGAAGTACAAGAAGGCTGTGACCCTGGCCATCGGAGATGGTGCCAATGATGTCAGTATGATCAAAAGTGAGTGGTGGTTGACAGCCAGCACGCTTCAGCAAACTGGCTCACTGATGTATTTGCTATCGGAGGTGGCCTAGCAGCAGGAACACATATCTGAGTGCCTTCTGTACCACCCTCTTTGTAGCACCAAGTGCCTGTGTCCCAAGTTTTGGCAGGTTTCTACAGAGCACTGTCACTTACGGATACTCGTGTCTCCTGCCTTCCAGGACACACAGGAGGGCCCTTTGCTGTGCTCCCACCACCAGGATCGCAGGAAACTAAGGTTGCACTTACTGCCTATTTCTCTGTTTCTACCTTGAAACAGACAAAAGCCCGCCGGGGCTGCGAGATGTCCGCCTGTGTGTCTGCATGGCCACCATCACAAGGGCAATACAAAGAACAGACAAGTTCATTTCAGAGAGATCATGTCTGCAATGCAGAAAGAAAATCTTCATGCCTGTAAATAGCCTGTATAATGTTACATGATTTTTTTTTAACATTTCCATGTGGTTGGGCCATTTGTCGATTACCTCCTTTGAGTTATAAATCACACGCTTCTAGGCCTCTTTGTCCTTGAGCATCATTTGATGCTGCATTACCTCAGTGAATTTATGAAAAAAATCCCCTAACTAGGTATAATTAAATTAACATTATTCAGAAGGGCCTACTGCTAATCTTCCTTGTGTTAATTTGCAAGAATTGATTAAGTGGAGCCTTTTAATTAAGAAAGAAAAGGCTAAGTAGGGAGCTTCAAGGGAGATAAGTCAGGCAGTCAGTAAAGAAAGGATAAGAAAAGTTAAAGTGTACATGATAATTAGAAACTAACCCACTCCCCCCGTGAGAGGGTTGGGACTTTGGGATTTTATCAATTCACTGTTCCGTGGAAATCTCTGAATCTAACCAACCTCCAGCCATCAAGATTGTTCTCATTAGTTAAAGCTGTATAATAAGCTGTCACATTAAAGTTACGTCCACGCTTAATAAACCCAAGTTACTATTAAAAAAGACGTGACTCTTCTAATTATTTGATTGAACTAATAAAGCCCAGGAAATGTAAAAAGGCAACAGTCTGCCTTGTAGCACTATGTCTGAGAAATCTATAAGGTTTTTCTTATCTGGAGTGGTGTTTTAAGGCTGCTGGAAGGACATGCGTGCATGTAAATGTAAGTCATGTGCCAACATAAATTGAAGTTATTTTTTCATAACAGCAGCTGTTATGAACAACAGCATTTATGCTGTTGGAAAACATTCAGAAAGAAAACATGAATTCTCACTGAGGATGTAATTTCATTCAAATAATAAAAGCCCAGTTACTGGAAATATCACGACAGCCAAAATGATAATGCTGCTGAAAGAATTAGTGCCCCAAAATATTTTCTTTTTTTTTTTAAAAAAATAACTTTACATATGACATTTTATGAAGGCGAGGAGGGAATTAACACAGTGTCCCAGTGAGGGCAACTCATTTAAAAAATGGGGTAATCAAAACTCTCAGTGTAATGACATGATCAATAACCTTCTTGTTGCAGCTGCCCACATTGGGGTTGGTATCAGCGGCCAGGAGGGGATGCAGGCGGTCTTGTCCAGTGACTTCTCCTTTGCACAGTTCCGTTACCTGCAGCGCCTGCTCTTGGTCCACGGCCGGTGGTCCTACATCCGCATGTGCAAGTTCCTCAAATACTTCTTCTATAAGAATTTTGCCTTCACGTTAGTACATTTCTGGTATGGCTTCTTCTCTGGCTTCTCAGCACAGGTAGGTCCAGCTTCTGTTTTCTCATGGTCATGTCTAGCATTTGCAAACAAAGTATGTGGAAACATTTTAAGAGGAAATAAACTAGGCTGTTCCCACCACCTCACTGAATGGCACGCAGGTCTATCTTCTTCAGCTGTATGATTTGTGCTGCTGGTCGAGGACAGATGCCTGCAGACATGCAGGTGCATTATGAAGCACATAGATCACTCGTGGGATTTTCAAAAGTGTTCAAAGTGACTACAGCCATCAAACAAGGATACAGATTACACAGAGGCCTGACTAGTTTGGCACAGATGGGTGTAACACCTATGCTTGCCCTATTAGCACGTTTGAAGCCGATTAACCCCAGGATGCCTGCGTGCTTCAGCAGCTTGCAAGAGGAGCAAATCTCCCGCAGAGAAAAAAAATCTGGTGTTGGT
>NW_009611390.1:0-6083 GCF_000690535.1 Cariama cristata
CTGGGGGGAAAAAAAAAGGTAGCTATGGTAATGTATGTTTTGCCTGTAACAAAACATCTGATTTTATATAATAATATATTTCTGTAATTTGTGTAGAAAATCAAACGTTTGTAGCAAGCAAAGTATAAATTACAACTGCTTTTCTATGAATTTAGGAGCTACTAAGCTCACTTGGACCTGTGAGCCTTCTAGCCCAGGATTTTGACAATGACCAGAACGGGGTGGACCGAGGGTGTTCCAAGAAACCCTGCAAAAAGCAGTTAGGTTATCCCTTATCTCAGAAAAGTTTCCATTCCTCCCCTTCCCTCTGTAATTAGAGGTTAGCTAATGCCTCAAATCATGAGAGTTTACATCTTTCCTGAGACTTCATTTCAAAAATAACTTTAAATATTTACTGCTGTAACTCTGGTCGTGCTCATTACTCATTGAAATGTCTAATCATGGTTGGACTTTTGCCAAGGTTTTGTTATTTTTCAGCTTCATCCCGTTTTCCTTCTACGTGATGATCTAAGGATGGGTGAGAGCAGTGATCTGTAGAATAACCAAATAAAGAATGGTAAGAGTTTGGGGAAATTACCGGAAAGCAACAAACTTTTCCTATGTATAGTTTTTCCATTCACATAACTTACTGTAGCAGTTACATTCACGTAACTACTGTAACTGTAGTTAACCACAGGCTCTGACACCACATTTTGGGATCATTTTCCACTCTGATAACACTGTGTTGATGGCAATCCCAAAGCGTGCTGCACAGACCTGGTCCCTCCTGATGGGAACTGGGATGTGCTGCTGGCTCGGAGCCATCTCGGGTGCCAGGGTCCAAGACCTCGGCTGGACCAGCCCCCTCCTCATCTTTTTCATGCACTAAGGGCAGGTCTCGAGGGCAGAGCTGCAAGTATTGCTTCTCAGGGAGCCAACAAAAGGACCACTGATGACCCAAGCACAGAGATATTTGGGGACGTGGGATCTTGGAGAGCCTAGACACAGCACTCTGAGGAACTTGTGCCGTCTGGGGCAGGTAAGTCATGCCAGCATGGAGGCAGATGTGGCAGTGGTGCGTGGTGAGTGACTTAGCCATGTTTGGTGTAGAGGTGAAGCAGAGTCAGGCACAGAGATCAGCTTTGTGGAGATGCACAGTGGGCTGGACACATCCAGTGTGCCTGGGGGTGTGGGATTTATCTGCATGCATGCATCCAGCAGTTGCTTTTCTGGTGACTCAATAGACAAATGTCATGTTTGTGCTGATATACGGTACCAAAAAAGCCGATGGCGGTGCCTGTTTTTCCTCTGAGCCGTAGGCTGTGGGGCTACATAACAGATATCTGAGAGCAGCCTCCTTAAAGGGTCAAGGTATGAAGTGATGATGGTTCACGTGCAAGAGAAAAACTGTAGCTGGCAACTCCTTAGAGCACAGAGCTTTTCTGAGACACCTTGGTCCTTCTGGGATTGGCCTTGTGGGGTCTGGACTGGTCTCTCTGCCAGGCATGCCGTTACTTAGATGAAAGCAAGGCACTGGGGAAATGAAAGAGGGCTCTGGTGGGATGATAACCTTGTCACAGACTCCCTGTTTGGAGTTAGTGATGGATGAGATCCTGCTGATAAACTATCTGCTGTGATATTATCAGGATGGATCTCAGTGTTAAAAGCTAGTTTGATGTAGCGGAGTTTCGTTTCCTTCACACTCCTATCACAGTGATAAGACAGTGATGTTTAGCTGGGATAAATACTTTGCTGTATTCCACAACCTGGCTTTTTTTTTTCCCCTCCCTCATTTGTATTAATAGCAGGCATTACTATAAATGTATTCTTGTGTTCAGGAGGGAATTGTGAAATTGGCAGTTGAGGGGCTCTCTTGCAAGAGGGAGACAGCTTTTTCTCAGGCTGAGTGAATATTTAATCTTGGATCCATCCTTTCCTATATCTCCCTCCATGGTCAAAGCTGCTGAATAGAAGGGAAAACAAATTTAATGTGACTTTGAAAGTTCAGTGAATATTCAGTAAGTAATCTATTCACTATGGGGGAGGCCTTGCATTTGCTAGAAAAATTCATAGGTGCTTTCCAATGCTGATAGGTGAATCTTCTGAAAGCAAAGCACCTTCCTAAAAATCTACTAACAATATTGGTGTGTTTCTTTGTGTTTAAGTACAAATCAAGGTAATTCAGGACCTCTGACTTGAAGATTGAGCCTTCGTAGCGCTAGGAGCTATAGAAAAATAAGAAATAGGACAGTGGCTGCTCTGGTGGTCAGATCAACATGAATAGCAGTTACACATTGAGATGCAACATGGAATGGAAGAGGCAAATGAACTGGAAGAACTGACTAGTCATAAAATAAAGGTTTTGAGAAAGGACAATATCCTAATTCACCTAGCTATTGTCTTCTGGGCATGGCTTAGTGGTCCCTGGGTGAAAGAGACATTGAAGCATGATTTAAAGTAGGGCAATGTGGCCACGTAGCAAATTCTGATGGGAAGTTTGACAAAAAACAGGAAAAAGCTGTGTGACTCAGCACAGTCGAGTCTCACAGCTCCCAGAGGTGAGGAATGATCTCCCAGATGCCTGGTGACCTCCTGGGCTGCCTCCTCAAAGACCTTGAAGGTAAAGGCAGACACCTCAGGTCAGCACTGGAGGAGATGATCAAGACTGAAGCTGAGGCTATTCAGAGTGTTTTTATCCTGTCCTAACCATTGCTTAAGATCACACTTGTTCCTCAGGCTTTGGTTATTCCTCTAGCAGGCAATTTATCTGAATGAGCAAATAGCATCACACTCTTTTCCTTCAGCTACAGCTGATTCAGATCCTATTAATGTCTCCGACTACTTGAAATTGCTCTTTGTCAGATTCATTGCCTGGTGCTTTCCTGCATGCAAGTGTAGTGGCTGATGCAGTTGAAGTACAAGACTTTGGCCTCCATCCCCAGCGTTCCTGACGGAGAGGCTGAGGTAGCACTTAAACCAGTCCTCATGCATTTAGATGTCTTCATCAGCAGAGAGCACCGTTTGGGAAAGAGGCATTTAAAAATCTCTTTGTTGGGTTTATAGGTTCTTTAAAGCCACTTAGTCATTTGATAGCAGGTTAAAATTAGTCCATACAAGATGAGGCATCAACACAGTCTTTTCCCAAAGCTCCTTATTAGCATTGATTTTTCAGTCAGGAAAAGAGTCGAGTAGTAGAAGATTAAATTAATGATACTGCAGTCTGTAGGGTTTGCCTGGAAATGTCTGGCATCTTGAGGAGAGACCTTATCATGTGGTTTTTCATGATACAAAACCTGAAGATTCAGCAACAAGAACACAAAAAGGTCATTCCCATTTTTAGCATGTTATTTTGCCTGGGATGAAAACCATTTTTTCCCCTGCCTTCCATTTCACTAATAGTTGGTGGTTGATATGACATGACTGTCATTATTCAGAACTTCGTTTAGATAATTTCCTAGTGATTGTGGTCTGTGAATTCATGCGTGTACTTAGAAAAAGTACATTGATTCTTTCAGAAAAATCCAGTAAGAATTACAATTTTTTTTTACTTTTTAAAAAAACCACATGAGGGAATGCTCTGCAAAATGGTGTGCTGGAAGGATAGGCTGCATTCCTAGTCCTTGTGTGTCACTGCTTGACTGTTGCAGACAAAAGGGCTGATGCGACATCTGTTGAAATTAATGGGACTTTTTCCCCTGGTGCCGGTGGGCAGCCGGGCGGAGTGACAGGAGGAGGCAGCCTGGCTGAGGCAGGAGCATACCCTGTACATCTCATGCTCTTGGAGAGGCAAGGGTCCATGTGTTGTCACCCTGCAGTATATGCTGGAAGGAATTCGTTGTTAAAGAGATGAAGATAAAAGGGTCTAGAGGATAAGGAGCTCCTCTAAACACCTTAATTTCTGGCAAGTCTTTTTTTTTTTTGTTTTTCTTGGGCTATCTTGAACGATACCGAAGCAGGAGTCTCTTGTTAGAGAGTGAAAAGAGACAGGTGTGTGTCCAGCTTGATTCATTCTCTCCTAACATCTCTAGGTAGACAAGATTAACATCTTTCTGCAGGTATCTCTCTCTCTTGTTGACTACAGAGAGAACCTACATGGCCATGGTTATTTCTTATCTAAGTCAAGTTTGTCAGATCAATCCTGGTTTTTATTGCTGCCTTTTTCTGAAGGGCCACACTTGAGCAAGCACAGGTATATCCTATATACTCATGGCACGGACACTTGAGTTCTAAGGTGTCTGCAAGACCAAGGAGGTCATGAAACTCTGGCACAAACATATACTGACATTTTCCATTTTTTTTCTTTCTACTTTGGAAGCAGCAGGGACTGAATAGTCTGAAGTTGGTGTACCGGTGATGTTAGGTCATTAGACCACAGAACTTCTTGGAGAAAAGTCTGCAGAACGGCTTGTTTTGCACCAGCGAAATCACCAGAACTGTACTCTTGTGCAAAGCTGTAATTACAAAATTCTTAAATGAGGAACAACGATGACAAAAAATTAATCATGAGCTTTGTCTGACAATTGACCAGTCACCAGCATTCTCCATAGACATTGTCAAATACTTGTTGATAAGTGAAAGGTCCCTTTTTGGTTTGTTTGTTTTTCCTTGAAGCATTTCACAGACCCATTTCCAGTTCCTTGCAGCCCATCACTGGTTGATCCATACCTTACAGGCTGCAAACCACTGGTTTAGCAGATATTTGGGAACTGGACCTATGCATCCCATGGGAGGAGGATCTCGGAGCCTACGGAGGAACTGATGAGGTGACTTCTTTGGAGGGGCAGGCCTGAAGGTGACCGTGGCAGGGCTGCAGTAAGGAGCCAACTCTGCTTATTAACTGTCAGGGGACGATGATATGTGGAGCACAACGGGGGTGGTGGCCTCTCTGGAGAGAGAGGGAAGTAGCGAAGGAGAATTAAAAGGAAGGAAGGACTGGAAATAATGTCTCCATCTCCCCTTTTACTTATTTATTTTTGCCTCCAGGCTATCCCTTAGAGGGATTATGCAAGTTTCCAAGCCCAAATTTTGCCTTGTGGGAAAAAATGTGTTCCAAGTGTTGTTTCTTGGGGTGCTAACGTGCCAGGCTGGGGTCCTTGAGGAAGATGTGACCCCCTGTCTCTGCAGCTTCATTAGATCTCCTTCTGCCTCTCCCCAAAAGCATGTGTTGGAGCACTGCAGGAGCATCATGTCATTGATGCTGTAGCAGTCAGTTACTCTATCCTATTTGATGCCATAATTTCATAAATCAGATCAGAAGACAACACTGGGTCATTCTGTCCTGACTGAAGTGATGAAGTAGATCTGTGCTATTAACGGCAGTTATCTGCTGAAAGTGTCAGACTGCCTGCCAAGATCTTGCCATGACTTAAAGAAGGATCTGCTGGCTGAGGATTCAGACTCCAGAGTGAAGGCAATTGTACGTAACTGCAAAATGAAAACCCACAGATCGAGCAGCCCCCTTGGAGCATCGGATCCTGCATCTTGCTGCCCCTTGGTGTTATGGTTCTGCACAGAAAACTCATATGCCCAGCAGTTTTGTCCTCAGAAATTCCGAGGAAATTAAATATTATTTTAAAAAGACAGGACTTTTTCTCTATATTCACTGTATTAATTCAGTGGCTCCTCCAGACATCTGGCAAGTATTGTGGCTGAGTCTGAGAGATTTTGGAGAAGGGGCCTTGGCACTGACATTAAATGCAGTACAAGAAAACCGAGAGGAGAAGAAATTGCTGCTTTAAGGAGGGAGAATGTTTGCAGCACTGCGAAATGGCACGGGGAGCTTTTACTGCAGGCTGCGATGGGATTAACATCCCTGCGGCAGTGTTTTGAACCACCTCTTGGTTGTCTGGAGGTCGTTCAGGACCTGCCACCCCCCCGCCGTGGCAGTGCCGGCCGTTAGCATTCTTCATCCACAAATGGATGCTGGCTCACATGTCGGCTCTTTAATAGTTCCCTTTAGGATCTGAGGACATAAAGCATTAGGAAACTTGCTGTGTTGTAATAAAAGGCACTGGGGATGTTTGGTAAGACAAAGTATTAGAGGTTTCCTTCTGCATAAGTAGTCTGTGTATATATGTGTGTGTGTGTGTGTGTGTGTGTATATA
>NW_009611390.1:6155-8476 GCF_000690535.1 Cariama cristata
AGACCATTGATGTTCCTGACACATGAAAACACAATCGATGATTAATTTTATATATTGGCTTTTATTGTTTTCTTAGGATTGCTTTGCAGCCATATGAGGACACTGCGGAAGTGTAAATGAAAAGTCTTTACAATAGAAATGCCTTTTGCAGTAGGAGAAGGACAATTTGTGGTGTTTGGCCGCTGCCTGTGTCCTAGCTTGTCACTGTCTTAGGACGTTTGCTGTATTTACTGTTAGCTTTGCTTCCAGTGGAAGGATTCAAAATTGTGGGTGTTTGGAAGAGTGTATTCACTTGCAGGCGGTTAAAGAAATGGCATAAGGTCATTGTCTCTCGATTCCTGAACGTGATTTAATGGCAAGGTTCAGGTAGGTTTACTGGGTTCAACTTCTTGTTTACAAAGGTGTCTGCCTTGGTGAAGAAAGAGCATCTCTAGGAGCATTACAGCAAGTGCATCTCAGCTTTAGAAGAACGATTGACTGTGGAACCTGGGAAGGAGAGGGACAGTGGCTTCTCCAGCTCACGTTGTGCTAAGAGAGGTCTCCCACATGAGTCCTACATGGTTAACCCCTTTCTCCAGGCGAGGGTTTTCCGTTTGTGAAGGTAACAGTACTGAGCTGTGCAGCACACATTTCTTTCCTGCTAATTCAGTGCTGCGCCGGGAGCATTGGTGTCGGTGGCTACAGCGGTTTCCCCTCTTGGCATGCCGCAGCCATATGGACACAAGGACACAGGGCGCTTTCACAGCTGGTGGGTTTGCTGCAGCTGACTTTTTTTCCCTATAAAGTTTTGATTGCCTGAGATAATACTCAAGCTCAGAAGCAGAGTGGCAGTGATGATCCCTTGCTTGTTGGCCATAAGAATTTATTTGCTTGTTTATCACCCACCCTTGTAATACCTTAAGCGCAAGGTCAGGACAGGAAAAGATTAAAAAGCCTGTTTTATAGGCTCATGTAAATACCAGTGCCATCAACAACATTATCCCAGCAGGATGTTAGACTTCAAATTCTTATATAGAGTTTTAAAATAAATTCCCAAAGTAGGACATAGTTCAAAATCAGTTAATTTTCAAATTTGTTTTATTGAATTTTTGCATAATTTTGTCGACGTTCACAGAGAGTGAAAACTTGTGTGACATCCTCAGGTGCTGCAGACTGGCACGAAGCCACTGAAGTCAAAGGGCGAATGATAATTTACATCAACTGAGGTTTTTGACATTGTGAAGTGGTGAGGAAGGGACCCAAATGGTTTCCCCACATGCGCCATAGTGAGTGATGTGCTGTGTCCAACTTCTGCATGGCAAGTTCATCATTTTCTTTTGCTATTTGGCAGTTTCAGCCTAACCCCTTTTCCCCACTTCTTTCTGCCAAAAGCGAAACACAAGAAACAAGTCAGGTCTCCCTCGCTCTGGATGCATCTCAAAACCCCTTGGAAATAATTTTGCTGCATTCTAGTAATAGTTGACGAGGATTTTTTCCATCCCTGGTGTAAGGCTGCTAGGTATGGGCCTACTTTTCAGGCAGTTGCAGAGGGCTGTCAGTGGGAGTTAAGAGTACTGAGCATCTTGAAGAATGTAATTCATCTCCATCACAGTTTGGGGTGACAGATGTTGTTTTATGAAATACTACGGACAGCCCCAAAGTTCACTGGGACATGAGGGCACCCTTCTTGCATTAGGGGTTTTAACAAAGAAGTGTGTACACACACACACATATATATATATGTGTATTTAATTTTAAAAAAATTTTTTCCCCCTTTTCTCTGGTTTATCATGTCCATATAGTCTTCTCTAAAGTTCCTGGAAAAACTGATTTCTTGACCACAGAATTACTTTTAACCATGTATTTATTTCCTTAAAGACATCCACCTACCAATTATTTTCTGTTGCTTCCTCCCCTCAGTTTCTTTGCTTGCCACAAACAGACTCATCCCTAACCTCTAATATTAGTGATATCCAAGAGTAAGTCTGAAGTTGGTGCAAATTTGCCAGATTTTCACTGATTTCTCTGGGGAAGGAATGAAGAACATTATGCATGGGCTGTGAGTGTCCTTTAGCCTCTTGTATCAGTAAAAGTTCTTTATGTGGGCCCGGGCACTGCAGTGATGGAGCACTGATGGGGCTCAGACACGTAGGTAGGGAGAAGGGAGCAATAGGGGCTCACAGGCCAGGACCCTGTGCTTTGCCTACAAGGCTGTATTGCACCTCATCTCAGTGACAAGTTATAACCTCTTTCATACAAAAAATGTGTGCTGTTAAATAGAAGAGCAAAGCAGCCTCATTTTCTTCTTGCAAGCTGCCAGTAGAATCATAGAATCATTATGG
>NW_009611391.1:0-2076 GCF_000690535.1 Cariama cristata
CCCTGAAGGTGTTCAAAAAACATTTAGACATGGGCTTCGAGACATGGTTTAGTGGGTTTAGCAGGCATGGTGGCATCGGGTATATGGTTGGACTTGATGTTCTTTGAGGTCTTTTCCAATCATAATGATTCGATGATTCTATGATTCTATACTACTTCTTTTGGTTGAAGATCTGCTTGTAAAAGTTTCATAATTTCTGCTCCATATTTTATTGGAGTCCCTTGTGCATTTAACAGTCCTCATTCTTTCCAAATTATCCCATGCATATGCACCACTCGAAGTGCATATTTGGAATCAGTATAGATATTGACCTTTTTTCCATGACTCAGTTCTAAAGCTCAAGTCAGTGCTATTAACTCTGCCTTTTGAGCAGATGTATTACTAGGCAGTGCTCCAGTTTCCAGTGTGTGGGTATTTGCTAGCACTGCCTATCCAGCTCTTCGTTTTCCTTCCCACACGTAGCTACTACCATCAGTAAAAAGCCCTGCCTCCGTATCAGTCAAGGGTTCATCCCATAGTTCTGGTCTGCTTGAATATACTTGTTCAATAGTGGTTAAGCAATCATGTTGCAGTTCATCGGAGTCAGAGATTGGCAGTAAGGTGGCAGGGTTCAAGGTGGAGGTCAAAGAAAGTGTGACATCCTCTTGTTCTATTAACATAGCTTGATATTTTACTAATCTACTTGGGGAAATCCAGTGGTGTCCCTTATTCTCCAGGAGAGACGATACAGCGTGAGGTACAAATATGGGAATTGGTTGACCCAATGTCAGTTTTCAAGATTCGTCAATTAAGGTTACAGTCACTGCTACTGCCCTCAAGCAGGCAGGCCAACCTTTATTGAGCTCATCGACTTGTTTGCAAAAGTATCCCACTGGTCTCTTCCAGCTCCCCAATTTTTGTGTCAGCACTACCAATGCCACTTGCTGTCTTTCATGTACATATAATTGAAAGGGTTTTCTTAAGTTCGGATGCCCCAAGGCAGGTGCTTCCATGAATTTTTTTCTTAATTTCGTCAAAACTTTTATGGCATTCTGCAGTCCCTTCTAAAATCCCCTCTGTTCCTTTTATAGCATCATATAATGGTCTGGCAATTAGTCTAAAATTAGGGATCCATAACCGACACCACCCAGCCATTCCTAAAAATCCTCTTAGTTGTTTCTTTGAGGTAGTAACAGCAGTTCTGCAAATAGCCTCCTTTCTTTCAGCACTTAGTTCTCTTTGTCCTTTTGTAACTTCAAATCTCATATATTGGACCTCTCTTTTCCTATCTGGGCCTTCTTTTTAGAAACTCAGTAGCCTACTAAACCCAGAAAACTGAGCAATCTGATTGTGGCTTTCAAACACTTCTTACAGGTATCAGAACCAATCAGTAAGTCATCTACACATTGTAACAGTGTTATGGTATTATACTTACTGTGCCATTGCTCTAGTTCCCTTGCCAATGCATTCCCAAACAATGTGGGGCTATTTTTGAACCCTTGGGGAAGGACAGTCCAACAGAGTTGCATCTTCCATCCTGTAGTCAGGTTTTCCCATTCAAAGGCAAAAATGGTCTGACTCTGTTTGTCCACAGGTATGCAAAAGAAACTATCTTTCAGGTCCAGCACTGTAAAATAAGTTTTATTGTTGGGAAATGAGCCAAGGAGGGTATACGGATTTGGAACCACAGGGTGCATACCTACTGTTCTCACGTTAATCTCATAAATCCTGTACCAACCTATATTCCTCAGAGTGAGGCTTCTTTACAGGTAAAATTGGAGTATTAAACTCCAACTGACATTCCCTTAATTGTCCATGCTTTAAAAAGGAATTTATCACAGGTTCTAATCCCCTTTGGGCTTCCAATTAATAGGGTATTGTTTCTTTGTTACTGGCTGGGATGCCCGTTTTAGCTCGATCTTTACCAGAGCCACATTCTTGGCTCGTCCCGGTGTTCCCAATGACCACACCATGGGTATTACCGCATCTAATACCTCATCTGGAATATCTTCTTCTTCTGCAGGTTTCTTCTCAGTTAGTAAGCATATCTGGGCTCTCCATGCATTTTCGGGGAGGGGGGGGGGGGGGGGTGGGTAC
>NW_009611391.1:2107-4670 GCF_000690535.1 Cariama cristata
GTGAACAGAATCTTCGGAAAAGGTCAATTCTGCATTTCATTTACAGAGTAAATCCCATCCAACCAGTGATAAAGAGCATTCTGGCATACAGAGGAATTCATTTGTTAATTTAGTATCCCCAATCAAAAGCTCCACGGGCTGTAAAAATGGCCTCAAAGTACTTTTCCTTGCAGCACCAACAACGCTTACCTAAGTCTTGCTTAAAGGTCCCTTACAACTAGTTACCACAGAATGAGTTGCTCCACTACCAATTAAGAAATCAATAGTTTCATTCCCCAGCTTAACTGGAACTAGGGGATCAGCTAGGGATGCTGATATTCGCCCCTGATCCCCTTCATTCATTATCTGAACTCTCCAGCATTATGAGCTGACTTACAAGCAACATATTGGAATATTTTCTGACTCACCTCTTCCCTATTTAAAATTTTGAAGCTAAAACAGCCTAGCCTTCTCAACACTAAATACAGAACAGTCTCCCAAAATATTTCACATTACCACTCATTCCCCATACGTCAACAAAGCCTGTCACAATCTTCCCCTGTAGTTACTGGCGTGCTCTTCCGGCCTCTGTCTACATTCCTGTACTTCAGTTCAATTTATTCTTATTTCCTTGCAAGCTCTAATCACACACCCCACACACACACATTCACCACAGGCTGTATTGCAAGGTAACATTAGCAATCACAGGGTAAAGCCCAGCAAAGGCATTAGGGACAGCAAAGGCAATTGACAGGAGGGTCAGCAAGTGGTATAGAAGGAGAAGTGGAGAGTAGTGCAGAGACCGACTCTGCAGACTCCTCAGTTGAATTATATTTTTCGTACTCGTACCATGTGATGTACCATAAATCTTTTCCCAATTTACACTGATAAAATGCCTTTCCATTTTAGCTCCCAATCCCACAAGTATAATCATGTCATTTAACATTACTTTTAATATGGTATTATATTTCAAAGACCCATACTCCGGCCATTTTTCACCATCTTCTAATTGATATTGCAGCCACCGTTGATTACAATACTGTTTTAATTTATCCCTAGTCATGGGGCCCCTCCAAATTTACTCCAATTATTTAGGATGCATCCAAAGGAAAAACAAGGAGGAGCCTCCTTGGAAGAAGTGGAACCCATTTCGGTACCGAGAAAGAGTTTTCTGACCCAACGTTATATACACAGAAGTATGGGGACTCTAATCCCCTATTATTCCAGACGACTCTAACCCCACAAGGGGGAGACCTCTAACCCCCTTTTCAACAATACAATGTGTAGAAACAGATGTGTCTTTTATAGAGCTTATGCAAAGAACAAATTCAACTGCTTCCTTAAGAAGCTTCGTCCTTCCCCCCTTTACTCCTTAAAAATACCTCTTTCAAACAGTGTTGCACTGCTATGTTGCGTACTGCCCAATTGCAGGAGAGGAGCCAATGGAGTCCACGATCAACAGGTCATTGCATGTTGGAGCCTAGTCGGACATGTCTGCCTGTCAGGTATGGCAAGACGATTTGGACAAGGCTGTCAGCACGGTCCCTTCTGGGTCATCAGAGCTCATGTCCGAAAAGCAGGGTTCATTCACATGGTTTGCAATACGTCAATATACACACAGACCACAGGCATGTCTATACAGAGATGGCTGCTAGGTGGTAGTCCCACAAAGCTAGCACACCGTTGAAAATTAGAGCAGTGCAATGGAGAGAATGGTGACAGGGTTTGAGGATTTGTTTGGGGAGGGGAGGCTGAGGGCACAGGGCTTGCTGAGCGAGGAGGGGAGAAGGCATGTTAGGAGATGTAACACCTCAGGAGCAGCTACGGTGATTCAACTGTGTCGGGTAATTCTATCCGGCCCCAGCCAGGTAGTGAAGTTCAGAAAGCAGAGGGTCACAAAATGCATGGTTAAGCATACCAAAAGCACTCCTGTGTGAACACTCACTGCAAAACCTTCCCCTACAACCCCTGCCAGAAGCACCCCTGGGCAACATCCGTCTCCCTGGGCAGCTTGGGAGAGTGTCTGCAGGGGAAAGGACGAGGCAAAGGCGTGGACTGGGATGCAGCAGAACTTTAATGAGTCAAAAGAGGGAGACGAGGTCGCTCTGAGTGGAGGTCGCAGTGCAGGGAGCACCAGGGGCATTTAAGAATTTGTGCCACATGGCTGTGGCAGAGATGGCGACAGGTGTCCATCTGCCTGCCCCACAGATGAAGCAGGACCAGCCGTCCTCCCTCGACCGGTATTAAGGGGTACAGAGCCAAGGAGGGCATAAGAGAACAAGTAAACAGAAGTGAAAGAACACAATGGAGGAACTACATAGGGCAGTTCTATCCCAACCCCAAAAGGCAGACAATTTTAGAAACTAGAGGATGACTCGATGCCCAGATAAGCATACTCTAGGGAAATCTGTGTTGCCAATAACTGCAAAACCATCCCCAGCGACCCCCTGTCACTGTTTAAGGCTGGGCCAGCGCTTAAAGCGGATGGCAGGAGCTCTCTGTTAACCCCATCCCTTCCCAGATTGGGAAGTAGAGGAGAAAAGGGAGAGAGATGAAGGGTTGGAACTTAAAACAAACTTTAATA
>NW_009611392.1:0-208 GCF_000690535.1 Cariama cristata
GCCCGGTGCATCCGGGCCGCGGTGTCCCGATGTCCAACGGCGGCTGAAAGTTGGTCTCACTTGGGAAGGAGGAATCCGTGTTTTTCTATCTGTTCGGGATGCTGCAGGTTAATGAAAAAAAAGAAAACGGCAACAGCGAAGGAAAAGTAAAAAACCCAGAAAGTCCCCGGAGAGAGGCTGGGCCGGGAACACCGGAGGGAACGTTATT
>NW_009611392.1:239-11360 GCF_000690535.1 Cariama cristata
TTCGGCTGTGCTCCGTGTGAGCTGTAATGGTACCTCATTTCCTCGGCCCGGGCTGGGACTGCCCGTTAGGCTTTGACACCCCGAAGCTGTGGCTCTCCCCCGCCCCTTGGGCGGCCGCAGCCTGGCGGGGCCTCTCCTGCCTTCGCTGATAGCTTACGGGCTGTTCACGTAACAAAAATGTGAACGTTAATAAAATGTCCTCCCCTGTCTGCTTCCTGTCATCTTTGCCTGGAAGTGAACTGCAGACTGCCATCAGCATGCTCTTCACAGCCTCTGTGTTTGTTTTCCTTCAAGATTACAAGTATTTTCACCAAAACCAACATCTTTTTTTTTTGCAGCAGGAGAATGCATTGTTTTGCTGCATCCAGACACTGACTTTTATTTTCTTTGCAAGTTATTTTTAACCCTTCTGGCAGCAAGGGCTCATGTCCTGTCCCAGAGCGATGCAATAACGTGATTAAGATGCTGTCCTTACTTTTTTTTTTTTCCTGTCTGGTGGCTTTCAAGAGGTCCCTGGTGTTCGGGAGCTGCAAATCATAAGGTACATCAGGGTAGGAAAGATTGACATCAGCCAGATAAAGGCTCAGGCTTAGATGAATCGCACGCCATTTCCTACGCTTTACTGAGATAACTAAAAGTGAAACTGCAGCCCTGGATGTCCTGGAGGATTGCACCACCTCCATTTCTAGAGCCTGCCCTGCTTTCCACTCTCAGCAGGAGGAATTCTCCATCCTCCCAAGGCAGCCTATGTCTGCAGTTATCACTGCTCTTCCCAGCTGTGGATACCTTTTCCTTTCCAAGCACAGCCCTGCACTCCCCATCTAACCTTCCACCTGATTTTCAGAGTATTCTTTGGCACAGAATACAGACGATCTCCTGGGTGATGCCAGAAAAAAAACCCAGGGTTCCAGGGAGTTCATTTCCGTATGAAACTTTTGTATGGGAGATGACCTGAAATGCTGCAGTGGGATGGTTGTTCATGATGAACTTTCCCTCTGTTCTGAGGTCAATCCGTGCTGCTGCTGTCACTAAGATCAGCTGAGAAGGTTCTGCTTTGGATTCCTGGAATTGAATCATCTGGGACTGGCAGCGGGGTTTTCTCAGCAGTGATCTGCCCCTTGACAGACTGCCAGGGCTGGAGCCTGGCTGCCTGCAAGACATGGTGGCAAAGAGGCCGATTTAGTGTCCTGTTTCCAGTCCCGCCTAGGCTCCTGGCAGTTTGGATACCGTTTTGACCGATGCACCCGCTACAGATTTATGTTGTGTGATTTGTAGTGTCACAACTTGCTGCAAAGTTTTCTGTATAGATAACTCATGCAAAAACTTTAATGCTATTTGTTGACCCTGCTGTCATGCAACATATTCATTTCGATACTGAGAATCATCTTACAGTTTCAGCGTAGCAGTCACGAGTAGCAAGGCTATAACAGCCTCGTGACGCAGGCTTGAAAGACAGAACTGCAACGACCAGCCTAACCAGGAGCTCCTCCGTTTGTGCTCTTCCATGGGAGCTGAGCTTAGCGAGGTACCTCACTTCCCTTGGAGCCAGGAAGCTGAAGATGAAGGATACTGTATTTGGAGGTCAAGTCATTGTGTTGGATTTGAATGCAGAAGATGGGGAGGCTGCTGAGTTTGCTTGTCACCAGCAAGAGCGTGTCTTGTGTGTCTCACCAGGGTCAGCCTGTGAAGGTGGAGTGTGTTAGGGCTGGGACTGCACGAGTCTTGGAGCTCCTAGCAGGATAGATTGTAAGCTGCTATTTTTGTCTTGTACTACTGTTGGAGCATTTCCCTGATGCCGTGAAACCTCTGTTCTTCTCAAGCAATGTGCTAGTCTCCAGATTTCAGAAGAGCTGATGCACGCCCACATTAACTACGTGTCATGGGGATGTGCCTGGAGTGTCAAATCACATTAAAAAGATGATGTGAGGCTGCATGTGGGGACAGGTGGTGTTCCAGCAGGGTCCTCAAGCATGGGACCCCACCAGCAGACAGTCATGCTCCTGCTGCTACAAGGCACCACTGCCTCTCCCGTGTGGCCGATCTATAGGGTAGTCAGCAGGTCTGGTTCATGGGATGCCACGCAGGAGAGAGGCTGCTGGGCCACACTGGCAGCCTCAGAGCACCAGGCACCGTGGCTGCGAAGCAGTGGTCGGATGAGAGAGTCTTACGTCTCTGCCAAAGAGGATCTGCAAGCTGCCGTGGATGTCAGGAGCAGCCTGGCCACAGTGGCAGGGACACCAGTGAGCTTGTGTGCCTTGCTGAGAAACCTCGGTGTGTGTGTAGGAGGTTTTAGATCTCACAGCTATGTCATTCCCAAGCCATACCTCTTCATACCCTCCACGGACACAACTATGTTGGCAGCACCTGAAGATGAGATAACCCCCTTATTCTTTCCTCTTGTAGATTTCCACGATGGATGAGACCTCCGACGAGCCTCCCACTTCTGCCGTCATCTTAGACAACTGCCACTTCTCCCAGGTCATCTTTAACAATGTGGAGAAGTTTTATGTTCCCGGAGGAGACGTAACCTGTTATTATACCCTCACACAGAACATTGTTCCTCGCAGGAAGGACTGGGTGGGCATCTTCCGGGTAAGTGAATACTGTGAAACCAGATGTGCCAAGTATGAGAAAGCAGCAGCAGGCAGAAACAAATAGATTGGGCTTTGATAGAACAGGGTGGGGGAATTTTTTTCAGTGATAACCTTGTGCAATGGAACATCTTTATTGTGCCTAGGGATAAAGTGCCAGACCTGTTGTGACCTGAACAGCTTCAAGGCTAATCAAACACTCTGATGATCCTTTCATGCATAGACCACAACTCTTAGAAGTCAGGATATCAGTGCAAAAGTCCTCCCAGTAACTGATCTATGTGGAAATATAGTCCCATTACCATAGGATAAACATGAACTGTGTGATGCCATATAACAATTTTGCTGTTGCAGGTGGGATGGAAAACAACCCGGGAATATTACACGTTCATGTGGGCTCCTCTGCCCAGTGACGTCCACAGTGACACCACTGTGCAGCAACAGATCCTGTTCAAAGGTGAGTCTGGGGGCTTGGGTCTCTCCAGGAATGTATGTGCACTTGCACACACAGGCACACACACACAGACTCTCACTTTGCTGCTACCAATAAGCACTACATTCAGAATTGCAGAATATCTGTAGGACCATACTTTGGGAGACTTATTTCAAATCCTGTAATAAATCACAAAATTTTGAATCTGCTAAATTCTGTCATCCTGACTGAGGGATATTGTTTATGTTCTTATCCCTGGCACAAGGAATTGCTAGCAGTGCAAGAACAATACTGAACTAGGATGTCTCCGTTTTTTGAGGTTCTCACTTTCTGTGCTATATAGTTAAGAGACTTGAATAATCAGAACCTGCATATGATGGGGCTGTTGTGTTTGTCTGAAGCTTACTACCTACCAAAAGATGATGAATACTACCAGTTCTGCTACGTTGATCAGGACGGTGTGGTCCGGGGAGCCAGTGTGCCTTTCCAGTTCAGAGCGGAGACTGAGGATGATATCCTGGTGGTTACCACGCAGGTATGTGTCCTCTCTGCCCCTGCTTTTTACTGCCTCTGCTTTTGTTGGAGTATGCTCACTGCTAACATGGAGTGATCCAGTAAGTCGGCTGCCAAGCTAGAACTCAGCAGACTTGGATTCTATTCTTGGCTTTGCTCTTGATCTGTTACACAAATTTTGGCAGCCTTTGTTTCTCTACCTGCTGTTTATCACTTAGATTGTGAGCTCTTTGTAACGGGGAGTGACTTAATACATAGTGTTTCGGGGCATTTTGAGTATTTTTAAATAAAAATGTAATTTTCATGGAAACAGATGCACTTGGACAATAATTGAGGTGCTGTGAAGCCAAGCACTCTTATTTTGCAATGTCTTGTGTGCAGTCCTTTTGTTAATGACTACACTGCACGCATGATCCTAATCTACCAAATTGCAAAAAGCCCCAAAGCTCTGCCTCTGCTGACTTCTGCAGACACAGAAGGCATTGAGCATCTCCAAAGATCAGGGGTAGTATGTGGTCAGTATTCAAGAATTGGGTTGATGGTCAGCTTTGGACAGGCGGGAGAGAGTGAAGTTGCACTGTGGTCTGCGCTAGCAGTGAAAGCACGGGGAGGTACACGGTGTTCCCTTTTGCAGAGCTCATCTTTCTTTGCTCTTTGCACTTTGCTGTTTGGAACATAGCTTTTCAGTGCTTCTGTTATGACTGAACAACTTTGTTGCTTGCCAGGGAGAAGTGGAAGAGATTGAACTACAAAACAAAAATTTGCGTGAAGAAAACGAGGAGCTGAAAGCAAGCTGTGCATGTCTCCAGAAACAAAACATCGCTTTGCAGGAAGAGCTCAAGAAGACACAGGTAAACCAAAAAGTTAATATATTAAAACAGAAGCTTTAAGTCTGAAAGATTAAGAGGGACTGAGTCAGGTCTTGTTCCACTGTGTGCTCCCAGGAGAAAATTAAAGAAGTTTCTCCCCATATTATCTGTTTAATCCTTTACCAAATCGTACAACACTTCTGTGATAAAAACAATAATGATGAACAAGAGCCATCTTCAGACACAGGAGTTGGGAATATATGGGACAGGGAGTGTTCAAAAATGTTTTGTAGGCTGTCCTGAAATCACATTATCATTATCTTTTCCTCCTTCACTTTTGCTCAGGGCTTAATATAAATGAAACAGGGTCTGAAAGAGTAGTTAGGATACAAGAGAGAGATTTTCCTCCTTCAGGAGGGCTGCCTGGCAGTGTTGCATTTGAGGGTTTTTGCAGTTCCAGTGCAGAACAGGGTCCTGTTTACCTGTCGACCTCACTGTGATTTCCAGGAACTGCAAAATAGTTTAGAGTCTCTAAGGAGCAACACAGAGAAACTGGAGCTGGAGCTGAATTCCCTGAAAAAGGAAAATAAACACCTAAAGGAGGTGGATGGCTGCAGAGAGGCAGAACTGCACCAGTAAGTGTATTTACAGCATATCTCAAAACAGGATTTCGTGTAAGCACCTTGCCTTTATGGATTAAATTTCCAACCATGAAAGTATGGTGTGTTTTCATTTGTTCTGAATAGACTGAAAGAGCAAATTCAGAATGTGACCTCTGAGAAGGAACGCCTGGAAACCAGACTGAAAACAGCCCTGGATCACATGGACCAGCTGCAGGTAGCAAACATATAGCTGACCTCCTTTGCTTTTATGAACTATCTCTGATGGAGTCAGTTTCCCTCTGACAGAGAACTGAGCAACCTCGAGCAAGTATGTGGTGTATGAGTTTCTTTTTTGATTACGTGGGTTCTTTAGGAAAATGTCAACTTTTGATACGATTTGGCCTCCAGGAAACTTGAAGAAAGCTGTATTGTGGAAGGAAGAGGGCGATGTGCTATGAGAAACTGTAAGGATTTTATTCCCTAAAAACATCCCCTTTGCATACTCATTAAGTTGACCAAAATCAGACTGTTATTTACCTCCTGCTGGCTAAGGATCCAGACTGAAAACACTTCTCTTTTGAAAAACATTCTAAAATTATGTTCGATACTTGGGTGAAAACAAGACTTCTAGCTGGGAGGTATGTGAAGCAAGAGGATAGACTGAAAATAGGTTGGTTGTTAGGTCTGGGCCGTGGGAGACCCAGAACGATGGGCTAACCATCTGGCTATAGAGTCTCTGGTTTTGTTCTCTGACTTCCCAGGCTAGAACTGTCATGTTGAAACTTAGAAAGCTCTTCAGAGAAGGTAGGAATGAATACTGTGTTCTGATTAATACGTCAGCTCCAGTATATCCCCATGTAACTATTCTCAGTTTCTACACAGGTTTTAATGGAAAAATGTTTGCAGGAACAAAAATTTAAGTGGCCATGGGTTCTGCAACTTTGCCTTCTGCTGCAAAAGGTGCCTGTGCTCCTCACTCAGAGCTGTTTGATTTTCACTTTTTGCACACTCTTCTTTCTCCCCAGTCTCAAGTGTTGAATTATGAGAGAGAAGTGGAAAGCCTGTCTCATATGGACCATGACAAGACAGAGCAACTTGAAAGTTTAAAGGAAGAGAATCGCCAGTTACGCATGACTAGAACTCAACAGGTAAAGCCTTCCCTGAGTATCATGGTGCTTGAGGGAGCCAGGGTGGAGGGGCTGAGACATCCTTGGTAGTGAGCAGCTACAAATATTGCTCAATCTTACGAAAATCTAAGGGATTCCATGAGAGAAGGAGAAATGTCCATGGTGGCGTGGGTGTCCACATAGGTGGTTCTGTGAACACACCATCTGACAGATTCTTATGGTATACATTTATTCTTAGAGTATACACATATGTTTCAGTTTTGGAAGAAACGTCTGTATAACTAGACATTGTAATTCTGATTCTCTGTAGTAGAAAAATTCAGTCTCCGTCTTGATCTCTTTTGAGTCAGCTCAAGGGATAAAGTAAACCAGTGGGAATTCAGAATTGATATTTGGCTGATTGCAAATTGTTGCATCTAAGCAAAATTGTTTCAGGATTGGGACTTATGGGTGAATAAAACAAGTTACCCTAAATCTGCCCAGACTATATGCTGTTAATTTTACTAACAGGAAGCTGACTAGTAATTGGTGTCAGGCAGCAATCTTGCTGGTCTTCTTTTCTCTCTGTTGATGTTTTTGTCTCTTTCTTATTTTTAATATCTCAAATTTAGCATTTAGTAATCAATAAAATAGATGCAATATGCTCAGAATGCACCAAAATAGGCTGTAAATGATACAAAGTTTCTGTTCTGTGGTATGGTGGTCTGCCCCACATCCTTCTCCAACACCTCTTTGCAACTCTGCTTGGAGTTGAAAATCTGGGATTTCTGTGCGGAAGGAGCAAAATAAGGAGCTTGAATGTTGCATGGAAAACTTGAAGGCATTGGAGGCCAAACTCTCACTTCGTCTGTCCCACTGTCTGCAGAATGAGCAGGTGCCCAGTGTTTCTGGGAGTGCAGGTGGGGAGATGGTCCCAAAAGCGCTGAGCACAGAGCTCTGCTGTATTTTACAGAACCTGCTGGTGCCTGTGCAGGGGAGCTGAGATTCACCAACAGCACTGTTTTCCACCTTCTTTCGATTTGCAGAACCATGGCAGTTTCCCTGTGATGTTGCAGATGACTATGAATTTAACATTTAAGTTTACGGACAAAAGGCTTGCTTTTCTTAGGTAACTTCTGCGGACCTTTCAGAAGTAATCCACAAACCTCAGCATTGGAAATCACTGCTTGAAGGAATGTGAAGGATATAAAAGAAAAGGGCAGCATGCTGTGGCATTTCTTTCTGTTGAAGAAACCATCATTGGCAATGACTGAGGCCACCACATCATCTTTGGCCTGTTGCCCTGAGTGACCTTCTAAAGGTGCTTCTCTCTGTATATGCTACTCAGGAAGCTTTTGGAGGCTCTACTCTCACTTTGGCATTGAAAATTAGATGCCTAAAATAGATGATGTGATTACCTCTGCTGCGATGCCAAATGTTCAGGATTCTTAGAGTGATACTTTGAGAAAGCCTGCAGAACCCATAAGTACTCTAGCTTATCTAATTTACTGATTTAATTCAAGAGTCAGCTACAAGATTAATTCCTAAGGAGGTACTGGCTATCCGCTGTCAATGCAGCTCTCACAGCACCAGGAAACCTGGCAGACTTGGACAACTCTCACCTGCCAGGGTGGATTTTTCAGCTGTATGAGTTCCTTTTCTTCAACATCCCTCTTTGTTTGACCTGTCATATATCCCCTTTGGAGGTCATGTGTCATCTCGCATCTTGTAATGAAAATACAGAGTGTAAGTGAGTGGTGACATGGAGATATCCTAGGTGACAAACAATGAAATGGTAAGACTCCCATTGAATGTGAAGGGTTATTTGTTGGTAATAAAGGCAGCATGAGGCAGCTAATATATGACAGCTCTGGTGCTTGGAGCTGTCATTGTTTTATTTGCCAGTTTCCCATGATTTACCAAATAACACTCTTCCTTCATAGCAACAAAACCGTGACTTAATGGAAGAACTTGAGGAGCAGAAGCATTTGTTTCAGATTCTGCAGGCAAAAAAGAACGAAGCTGATGAGGAAAATCAGGTGAGAACTTGGCATAACTCCCTCGCCATTCTGCTGTATTGAATATGGCACTAATCTCTCGGTCTAGTCCTCAGTTCCCTTGACCCTTCTACCAAACAGATCACTAACTGTGCCTGCACGTGGACCATCACCCAAAGCCAGGCTGTGTGCATACACTCGCAGTATGTTGTTGCTGCCACATCTGTACAGTCTAAGAGGAAGGATCCAAAAACTTGCACCCCACCACAGAATAGACTGGTTTGCCCATAATAGCATGGGGATTTTCAAAAACTCCTAATGTTAGCTTAATTCTGACACCACTGAAATGAATGGACTTGCACGTTTAAATGGACATAGCCTTTTTGTCCAGTCTAAGCAATGACTGCTCAGTTTTGTTCCTTACTCTGTATGACTTCAGGATAGTCTTCTGTCTTTTAAAGCGTATTACTCTATTGTGATCATCTTGTCTGCATCTCTGAGCAGGCCACTGGACAGATCCTTGCCCTTCCTTACCTCGCTTTCCCATTCAGTCAAGCAGGACTAACACTGGGCTATGTAGAAGAAGTTTAGAGCAGTTTTGATTTTGATGTAAGAGGATCTATGTCAGTGCAAAGTATGGCTTTTCTCTGAAATGGTCTCCTGAGCTTCTGGAAATTCTTTCTGCCTTTCTGTCCCTTTGCAGAAACTAAGGGAAGAGAATGACGAACTCCTGAGGCATCTGTCGCATGCTAGAGAGGTTTCTTCTTTCTCTGTTGTTTCACAAGCTCAAGCTCCAGTTCCAGCTCCTGAAGCAGGAGGCCTTCTGTTTGGAAATCCATACTGTGGTGAGATTACTTGGCATTCTATCTGAAACCGCAAATGCATGGCAGCTAAAGTCTCAGCAAATTATCCTGTCTCTCGAGTTGAATGCTGTAGAAAAGACATTATTAGCAGCACCTCTGTGCAGCTTTGCATGTGTGCAGATGACTTGGCAGCTGCAAAATGCTGCCAGGTGTTAAGAGCTGACTTAAGTGATCAGCTGTCTGTTCATTTTCTGCCAAGAGAGACAACTATTAGCTAGTTTATTCAGCTGTGAGACAGCTAGTTCTGTGGCTTATGTCCAGTTTCCATAGTCCTAAATACAGAGGTTTAGATCCAAAGCCACATCCTCGTGTTTCAAGAATTACTAGTTATCAGCATATTACCTTGTTAATCATTTTGCTGTGGCTAAATTGACTTCTTTTTCCAGCTGCAGGAGCAAACCTGGGGGCAGGAGCTGCAGACGTAGTAAGTAAAGTGGACACAACTGGGCATGAATTACTGGTTTATGGACACAAATTAGTGATTTGAAATAAAAAGCTCCAAGTTCAGCTCTGTAGCCAATTGTCTGCTTACTAGTTTAGTCCTGGTAAGAGAGCGGACAACAAAATGGAGCCACATATGCTTAACACGTATAATTAATAAGAGTTATATGTCTTAAGAGAAAGGAAACTCTGTTGACCTTAATCCTTAAGGACCAGTTCTTGGCAGCATCTAATGTCAGAATGACCAGCCTGCAGCTGCTAAATACCTTATTTCATATTGGAGACATGGACATGTGCTATGTAGGATGGAAAGTTAGGGTACCTCTCAGAAGCTCTTAAGTGCTATTTAGAGAAGCCTGCAGATATTTGAAAAACTGGAGAGTGTTAGAAGTTAGAAAGACTTGTCCAAAAGTAGTAACATCTGGCTACTAGATTTTTGTGTTTCTTCTCTTTGAATATAATTTTTAAACTGACTTTATTTGCATTTGCTTTGTACTTCAGGCTTCTATAAGGAAATGCCCCATGTGCGACGAAGTGTTTCCTGAGGATATTGAAACAAGTCAGTATGAGGCGCATGTGCAGAGCCATCTTCTGGAGTGCCCACTCTGCAGTAAAAGCTTTGAAAAGTCCAATAAGCAGGTGTTTGATGACCATGTTTTTTGTCATGGCCTGGAATAATTCTGAATTCATATCTGCTCTGTAGAATAGGTGGCAGAGGCCGCAGTATAGGATAGACCAAAATCACTGTATAGGCTTAATTCATGCTAGGATCACGCAGACAAGACTGACTATGCCACTGGTACTGTAATTCTGAGCTTTCCGTTCCATGCAGCATATGACCAACACACAAATCAGGTCAGGCATCCACATCCTGAAACTGAACCACTGTCATCAAACTTAAGTCCTCTGTCTTGGATCAAGGATCTATGCTTGTTAAATGAGTTACGAAGCCTATAATTAGTAATTTAACTGAATGTGGTACCAGTTCTTTAGAACAGGATTGGCCACATAACTGTTCATTCGGATAAGGATCCAAGTGATGGGATGTAGTACAGCAGTTTTCTGTACTTGGCTGATACATCTCTGTTGTAATGGCTTTATTCTTTAATATAGCACTGTGATTGCTAACCAAAGACCAGAAACATTTTACAATCTTTTAGGATCACACCTTCAGTCCTGCTCAGCTTCTGGAATGCAGAATTAATTACTAATAAATAAAAAAATCTAAATAAAAAATACATCTCTTCTTTCACTATCAGTCATAAAGCAAGTGAAAGAGACATATTTATAAAGAGACCGAGTATCTGTTTGCAGATCTGAAGGTCTAGGGCCCTCCTTCCAGCAAAGTGGGCAGTGCGGCTTATTCTGGGGTGAGGCACATGCACTCTTTTCTCCATCCATCTGAGGGTGAGGAAAACCTGAAATTTCTGAAACAGGGAAGGTTGTTACGGTGTGGAGCCCACAGAAAGCAGTAGCTGAGTTGTCTCAGCAGCTCAGTCAGAGACTGAGCATCCTCTTTTAAAGGAAATTATTAATTTGGATTATTTCTCTTTTATGTTTCTAAACCTTAATTTAACAAGAAGAGCCTGTTCTCAAACCAAAACATTGTGATTCAGAACAAAGTGCCTTGGAATTTTACAATGCTTTGTGCACAGATTATCCAGTTACTATTTTTATTTCTGCTTCAGGATTTTCAATTTATTATTAACAGCTCTTTTTTCCATGCAAACACAAATGGGTAAAGGTTTATTATCTAGCCGTATAAG
>NW_009611392.1:11381-32109 GCF_000690535.1 Cariama cristata
AAGCAATAGAAAATCCTAAGAAGTTTACATAGAGTTTTCAGAATATTTAGAGTGACAAAGACTTCACAATATTTTACTGTTTTGGTTCTACACAACCTTTTTATCAATCTAGATTTAAATAAGAGTATTTCTGCCTTGAGATATACTATACTGGTAAGCATTATTTAAAAAACCTGTAACAGAAAATAACCGCAAACAAAAATAAAAGCTGTATGAAGAAAATATTTTAAAAAGATGCCTATGTTGGTTCATTCTTAAAGAAATAAATTGGAGGAATTGATGGCGTCTTAAGGGAGCTATTTGCAGACTTTCAATTACTTGCTGAAGCTTCTGTATAACGAAGTACTTAATCACGTCTCTGAATAACTTTTAGCGTGCAACATGGTATCCCTACGGGTAGCGAGACTGTTCCTGTTTAACAGAAAACACGTACTTAGATGGTTGATCCTCAGTGGCTCCTCACAGCATGGGAATGTATCATGAAGGCTAAAGGACAGCGTGGGATAACGAGAACGAATCAGGAAAGTGAAATGAGCTGTATGGGATCTATTTGTTTATATCTGTTCCCAGTAGTGCTGATCCAAAAACCCAGAGCTGGCAGAATTTCTTCTGTGTCATAGGAACGTCCAGTGTATCAACACCTTTTTTCCCTGGGCTAGGGGAAAAAGCTGAAAACCTCCTCACTCCAGATGATAATATATTATTTAAAAAATACTTGGTATTGTACATGTTTTGACATTATTGATTACTGAATCTCAGCATTCCTGGCATAGCTTTATCCAGTTTTGACAATCAAACATTCCATCAAACTGTGGTTAATTTTTAACTGAACACTTGTTTCCTCAGGAAAAGTCCCATTGTTTTTCAAGAAAATGCTGTTCCCCCCCAACCTTTTCCTGTACATCCTCATTCTAAATTATATTTTTCTTCTTCTACTGCTTTGCATCTTGACAGAAGCAGATCAAACATGGAGAGACACAAAAGCAATTTTTACTAAAACCCTGGTAGTTCACCAAAATGCCAGTTATCAGACCTCTTTCTACACTTGCTTGTGCTGGCTTTAGGGGCTCATATCCTAAACTCATACCTGGTCACCTGGGGTTAGAGTTGTGTCACGACGTTACCTATGTCCTTGAGTTACTGGTGCCAAGTGTCAGTGCCCCCAGATTGCCTCTCCATCCCTTTTACACCAGTACCTATCATTTCCCACTTGCCTCCTCCTATCATTTCTACAAATCTCGGCGCCCGTGTTGAGGTGCCAGCCCTGGGACACAGGCAGCAAGCGGGTGACCGGCAGAGGGGGTCAGACTGCAATAAATCTCATGAGGATGCTGGCTTTTTGAAGTATTTTAAGGTATGTCTGTCTTTTCTGTAATAATGACACAGATTCAGACTCCCAGCCATATACTTTGGGCTGATGCAGGTCATACCTTCCCTATCCTGGGCAGCCAGGGACCAATTTACCCCTAAGCACAAATTACATCATATATTTTCTGACCAAGTTTTCATTTTGCTTGTAATTTACAGCATTATTTATGTTACTGCTGCATTTAGCCTTTGGAATCATAAGAGGTTTCAATCCTATCTCAATTTTATGGTTTAATACAGAAGTAGCTCAAATGGCTGATAATTACATATAGTTATGCTTTGGATGAGATCCAATATTACATTGATGTGTATTGGATAAGGACCTTGAAATAAATTTTCAAAAGGGACAGTAGGGGTTTGGCACAATTTATACTCAAATTCATGTAGCATCTGAATGGGCATTCATTAGAAATGTATCTAAAAGGAAAAAGTCATACTTTGTGGGCCAAATCTCTGTGAATATATTTTTTTAAACCTTCACAGGGCTTATCAGTCTGGTCCAGCTTAGGAACTGGCCCAGTTTGCTTTCCATCAGCAATGACTGCTCTGATGCAGCGTAGCATTTTCTGTTCCCTCATCCAGGTGAAACCACTCGGTCTCAGAAAGCTCTTCTCCCTTTGCTTGGTCCTTTTGCTTCTCCTTCATTTTTGTTAGACCCTTTGCCTTCCTTTCCAAGAAGTTGGTTCTTCCTTTGAGCTTTCTCTCCCGTTCACGCAGAGTATATTTTGAATATACCTGTCCCTGTCCATGGCACATCATTTTCCAATTAACAGGTATGTTTCTGTATGTGTAAAATGCAAACCAGATGATAACTTCTCTCCGCTGCAAAGACACGCTGCTAACTATGGTCACAGACGGCATCCCATACCAACTGATGTCAGTTCATGTCAAAGGAAAGACCATCATTTTGCCTGGGAAAAGTTATTTTTAGTGCAGAAAAAAGAGACTGGCTACAAGGGAGACAGTTACAGATTCCAGATTCCCAAACTATTTCAGCCCTGAATGTCAGAGCATCTGAAAGGGTGCTGAAATAACTGACTGGTGTCTCAGTTTCTTTCAGGAAGCGATTCCCAATTGAACAGCCACAGTCTCCTTCCTCACTTGAACAGCCTCTTTCCTCCACCCGTTCTCCTGGTTCCTCTTCATCTATCCATGTCTTCTTTCCTCTTCCTGCAGAACAATTTGGACCTTCAGTGTTGTCAATCTCCTCCAAAAACACAGTGCTGAGGTTTAGGGTGTGGACGACGGGGAGGCAGAGGCATGGAGCATGGTCCATCTGGCAGTGCTGCCTCTCTCTTTCACCCCGCAGAACGCAGTCTGGGAGCGCTGCTGCTGCTTCTCTTCCCTTCACCTTAATGAGGTTCCCGTGGAGAGCTGAGGAAGCTGAAAGGAAATAAAAAGATTCCTGATGAAAGGAATGTAAATAGACAAAATGCAGGTGAACAAAGGAGGAAACAGAAAGCTGTGTGCAAGCCAGCAATTGAGCAGTTATACTCAGTAATCAACTTGTCAGTTTGATTTTCAGACACAGCAGAAAAGATCGATAATTCTTTACAGCAGCATAATGTACATCTAGGGCTTAAAGTGTTTTGATCATCGAAGTCCTTTATTTCAGGGATCAGTCCTGTGCTTGCTTAGTAAGTGGAGGTGCTTATGTATTGGGCCTGTCAATGATGGGAAAGGGAAGAGAGCAGAGAGCGAATGGTAGACAAAAATGTTCTAAAATGACGCTTAGACAGGCTGCAACACTGGTTTAGGTGGGGCAACTCAGACAAATCTGGGGAAGGAAATGCTCACGGGCCCCTGTGAGACTGAAAAATGACGATATTACACTTATACAGAGGGGGTTTGGGCTGTTTGCATTATTTTGCAAGGACACACTGTTTATCTTTGTTCTGCTGTGGAGATCCAGACTGCCCTATTCCCGCCTGCACGGGAGTCAATGAGCCCCTTTATCTCTAGTGCACTAGGACAAATAGAGAGTGCTTAGTGTGTATATAACGGCACGAAATCCAAACGCTGCCATTTATCACTCTCTTTGTACTGAATTAAACCACTACGTGAAATGCACTGAAGAATCAAACCTTTATTGTTTTGTTGGTGAAAGGATTGGGTCCCAGAATTACATCAGTTGTTTTCTCTAAACAGCTATTAGCCTCCTCCATTATACTAACAGAACTGGTTTCCATCCTCTGGCTCATTTATTCCAAACCAGCATTATTGAAGTGAATGGGGTCTAGGCCCTGGATATTAGAAGAGCTGTTGGTCTACTCATAAATAACAAGTTGTCAAGGATTTTAATGGAAACCCTTAGAGTGCTGTAAATCTGTGCAGTTCTGCCTGCATCCCCTCCCTCATTTCCATCACAATATCACTCCAGTGGGACTGCAGCTTGCAGCATGTGCCAGGCAGCCTAGATTGGTAGGACACGGGGGAAGAAGGAGGTAAAAAAAATTAAAAAAAAGCTGGAGATGGGGTGGGGGATTCAGAACAGTTGGTACTGCGGAAGCATCTGCTGGGTGGCCGGTTTTGGAGTCACCTGGCCTATTCAGCGTGGCAAGGGGAAAGGGCTATTCATCCAGGGGGACTGGAGAGGGGAATAACAGAACCAGGGATGCTTGCGGAATAAAGACGGATGTATTGCAGTTTACATTGCGCTCCGTTGGTCTGTGAAGCAGTAAATCTCAGCAAGTAGAAGGTTTTGTTAGGTTTTGATCACATTTTAAGTGGTAGAGCTAGTGCAGTGGTACTGCATAGACTGTCTCTTGCAGAGAGGCAAAGAGGACTTCCCTTTTCAAGATGAATTTTTTTAACGTTCCTAGCCAGTCCAAACTACCTTCAGGGAAATTTTGACACCGCATCCTGATCCAAACAGCAATGTTTCTGCAGTTCACTGGATCTGGCCAGAAACTGGGTTACTACAAAGTATGCCCCTTGACTTAATCATCCCCCAAATATCTGCAGCTCAGCTCAGATCGCAGCACCCTGCTGCATACAACACTAAAGCCTTCTAGGAAGGAACTTGAGCTCGCTCATCCATTCTTCATAGGCGGTATGATATTACGGAATATATTATGCTTGGCAGAGCCATGCTTGTGCCCATCCCACTCACAAAGCAGATGGGACTGCACGGGGGCCTATTTAAGAGATTGTGTGGACTCTCTGCCTTCTGAGGTGCCAGAGCTTGTTAAAATTTGTATGCAAGGTCAGTTTAGGCTTAAATGTAGGCTTGCACCCTGGCTTACCATGTAATGTAAATAAAAAATTTCATTGGTGACAAAGCTTCTACTAGCTTCAGAGTGCCCAGGGCTTATAGTCTTATATAATTACTACTCTGGTACTGAGAGTCTAAAATACAGCAAAGCAACACAGATCCTAAATTAATGATTTTAAATATAGCTCCTTTCACGTTACAACCTCGCATGGCAAGATCCAAAGAAGTAGGCCTTACGAGACTTACGTTCTAATTAAGTATTACCCCTATGTTACAGACAGGGAAACAGTTATGCAGACATGAAGGAATTTGGCCAAAGCCACTCTGAAAATTTGTGGCATAATCCCCTTTCCCTCGCCAGATTTAACATTCATTTTGAGAAAAGCTGAACAGCATAAGAAGTGAGCCAGGATGGAGAAAAAATGGATGGCTGCCAAAAGGGATTGATGTCCTTCAGACTCCAGGGAGTTTTTAACCCTTCCCAATGGTTTTCCCAGCCTGAAAAACCTGGTGGGGTTCATCAGGCTGTACTTTTCCTCTACTGATCCATAAGAGATTCACCAGTGGGAGCAGCTGCTTCAAGAGTGAGCTGATAACTCAAGCCCTGAGGCACTTACATCTGTACGTCTCGTCCCCTGCCTGCTTCCTTTCCCCGGTAACAGGATGAGACTAGAATATTGCATGTGCTTTTACAATGTGTATTCCTGTGGGGCCTTGGTCATGATTACAGCATCTAAATGCAACCAGAAACAAATAGTGACAATGAAAAAGACAAAAAAGATGGTCAGCCTGAAGATTCTGAACATTTTTTACACTAAATTTGTTTCTATTTAATAATAAGTTGCAGTTTCATAAGCCATACAGTGTAGCTAATTCCTTTTTTAATAACAGTTATAATATTTTTGAGAGCAGCTGCTGCACATGTTATGTAGTACAGCTGAGAGCGCCATATGGATTTTTAATTCCTAAGAGTTATTACTTGGTTATAGCAGTATATGTGAACCCACACTTGCCTTAATGGAGTCATTAGACTTGACAATCCTTCCTTAAAGAGGGCTATTGTTAGCACAGATCTGTTCCAAAGGTTTGGAACAGATAGGAAAGGTTTGGAAGGAGGCTCTTCATTACATGAAAGAGAGAACATCAGTATTTTTTGAGGCAACTCAGTGTTTTTTACACCTTCAGGAAGCTCCTTCTCTGTTAGTACAAGATAATTTTAATGACCTGTATTCTGTCCTTTCAGAACTATACCTAGAAAGTGTGCCTTTTGTTGCTTTACACTTGTGGGTTTTTTAACAAATTAGGCAAAAAGGGGACACAAACTTTCTTGCAAGTTACCTAGTAGAAGACCTCTCTGCTCTTAAAGGAAGAAACCTTATAAGAATACTCAGAGTTACAATCCTAACACGTATTTTGGAAGAGACATTAACTTTGAAAGAGATATTAAATCATATTTCTCCGTATTCTAAGATAATCCCTAAACATGAGATTCGTGCACTTTATCCTAAAACATGTGGCCCAATGAGAGACAGAAGAAAGGCTGGATGCATCACTGCGGGATACTGAATGAAAATTTCTTTAGTCCCAGTAAAGGCTCCAATCCTTGTGTTTAGAAGCAGCAAAAGATAAAAATACACTGCTTTAATGTAGAAGCTATATATACCTATATATCACTTGAATGCATCGTATTGAGTATGCTACAGATTGCTCAAATAAATCTGAGGAGCTCACTGGATCTTTAATTCCATAGAAAATGTTGGAAAACTCTTAACCTTATGACACATATCAGGATTGTAAAATTTAAAATGAATTCTAGTAAATCTGCTGCTGGCTGCCATGGAAATGGAGCAGGTTAGTGTAAAGGAATCAGTATCACAAAAAGAAAAGGGAATCCAAGCTTTTTTGTGTGTGTCGAACAATTAGCTTAGAACAACCTGCTCCATTTTTAGCCATCTCAGTCTGTTTCCATGGCAGCAGGAACTGAATTCATACAACTGTGGCAAATTCTGGATGTAAATGGTGCTACCCATTGTGTCAGCAGCACCAACAGACCTCAGAGTCTAATTTCAGTTTCCCAAAACTGGTAATTTAGTAATTTTGTTTCATTATTATTTATTTAGGATTAATTTTGTACCCTTTTAAAGATTTAAGACAAGGTTGCTCTGGCATCTGTGAACTACCATTAGCCCACAGTTAGGGCAGCATGGACAGATTCGGTGCAGACCGACCTGCAAACTTCTGGCTGTTTAAAACTGACTCCTGAACTCGTGACAGGGTTTGTTGCCTCACAAATAAATTCTTGATGGAAAGATCTTGTATGCCCATTGCTGTTTAGGGATCAACATTTGGCTCTGTCAAGAACTTTGATATGTTGTGTCACCTCAAGCTGTTGCGGGCCTCACACCCACTCACCTCCCTTCCTCCAACCCCCAAAATCGCATGCCACAGCGGCTTAAAGGCAGAGCCCTCCACGGCCAGCCCTCCACACGAAGCCTGCCCCCACAAGGAGAGCAGGGCTCCGAGGTTGGGACCGGTTTCGTAGCACAAGATCCCGCCTGGCCATGAGGAGAGGGCACAAATCCTGTCAGGAAAATCTTCCCTCCCTCACAAAGCCCCTCCTCAGACAACGCCTCACCGCCACCTCCCAGAACCCCCTGCGCCACCTTGGCGCCCCTCGTGAATATTCAAATCAACCCGGTTCTCACAGCTGTGATTGGCTGCAGCAGTTCAAATGAAGCCACGCCTCCCCTGACGAGGCGGGGCCGTTAGCAGGCCGTTGGGTTGGGGGCGGGAAAGGAGGGCGGCAGCGCTGGAATGCACATGCGCAACTCCGGCGCACGCCCGTGACGCCAGCGCGTCCTCCTGTTGCCGTAACAACACCTCCCTCTCCCCTTGCGGTTTTTATCCAATCAGAGACTCTCTTGGCCGCTTGGTCCAATGGAGCGGTAATATGTTAATAAAGGGGCGGGGAGAAGGGAGATTATGACGGTCGCTTTGCCCAATCAGGAGGCGCGAAAGGGTAGGGGTCAGTTCCTCTCAGCAGTTCGGTCCTCCTGGTGTTTTACCTCAGCGGCTCCCTGGAGGGGGAATGGGGGTCGCACTGCCTGCCAGCCCGGCGGACACACCTGCCCTCCCGGCTCGGCCCTGCCGGTGCCTCCCTGTAGGCCGGGGAAACTCACCCCGGTCCCGCAGGGTGCGAGCTCCCCTTCCTGCAAGCTCAGCGGTGCCTCCGGGCCGGCTGAGGGCCGTTATGGGGGATGGCGGTCTCTGTAAGGGCGTTCCTGGCAGTCAGTTCCTGCCCGAGGAGTCTCCTGCTGGTGTTGAGTTAATGCCAAGTCCTGTGTGACAAGTGCAGGGGTGAAACCTTGGAAAAGTGTGCATCAGATGTTGCGCTGTAGCCGTAGGTGGGTCTGTCGGGTTGTAGGGTCGGCTCCTGGCTCAAGGATGGAGTGTTGGGAAAGCGTTTCTGTCGTCTCTTGGATAGGGAAGCCAAAATAATTGTGGTGGTGTCGATTCCTAAGGGACTAGTATATTTACGTCTGCACAGGGATCACAGCATTATTTTAACATATCACTCGAATTGTTAGAAATGAAAAGCTTTAGTATCTGGGTGTCTTACTTTGCACAAAGTTTGGCAGCCTGTCTCAGAATTCCCTCATTGATGCAGTTGAGTTCAGACATGTGCTACCAGTCCCTAGTCAGAGTATTTCTTTATTGGCCCCAGACTGTCCCCTGTTGTTCTAACACTTGCTCTTTGCAAGTATGCACTGTCCCTAATGTTTAATCTTTCTGAAGTACTAGCTTGTGATCTTTGTACATATTTCTCTCACAATGACTGAAGTTAGGCAAGAAGTCAAAACTTAATATGTCTGTGAGCTCTTGCCAGCATTTTCTGGATTTGTGCCTTCAGAGAAGAACATGCAGAAGCACTGTAAATGGCTCTGTTCCCAATCCAAATAAAGCATTATTCAGAGTTGTATTCCAGGAATCTTTGTTTTTCACCACTTGTCAGAAATATCAATGGGACTGTTTGTTCTAGCAGTTATTGCTAGCTAGTATGAAGCTTCTGAAACAGAAATTGTCGGTTTGTTTGGTAGTAATTTATGACTAATTGCACAGATTATTATCTAAAGCAGGCAGTTTGTAAATAATACACAGTGAGCAAAAGCAATCCACTTTGCTTGATTGCCAAGGTCTAATTGAACGGCGATTCTACATCTCCCTCAAACAGAGTTTGAAATTACAAATCTTCATTCTCTTGAAACTGCTTCTGCTCTGCGATGCAGTGCTTGGGGTTGCTAGCGGGTATGGCTTTTGGGGAGCAAGAAATGAGGAGAGAACAGCGTGCTGGACAGATGATACCGTCTCAACAGATCGGTTAATGGAAATGAAAAATAATCCAGTGCTTATGAGTGTGAGTTGGTTAGGCTATATGCATATGATGATCTCATTATTGTTCTTTTGCAATCAAAAAGGTGAAGGTCAAAATACTTGTTTATGGCTGGTTTTCCCCCTGGACTTCTTTCCCCAGAAAATTACGCACTTCCCTGGAAGGAGTGAGATCTGTAGGAAATATTTGCTGGCTAGGAACAGGAGCAGGGTGATAAAGCTCTTCCCAGAAGAATTCAACTTCTTTCTCAGTGTCTGCCTGCAGAGTAAGACCTTCTTAAAGCCTGACTTTCTTCTTGGCCATCTTCTTTTTTGGTTATCTGATTTAAATTCTATTATTTTCATGTCAGAAGGGGCCAACTTCCAGCACATTAGAAGCCTCTTCTGAATACTATGCAAAGATTAATATGTTGGGCTAGAGGAAAGCAAATAGCTTTCTCTGTTTGAAATTAGTGCTGGAAAAGAAATCAGGAAAAATAAGCAATTGTCACTTAAAACTTTTCTAAGTGTAGAGGACTGAAGGAAAGTAGTCCCAATTCTTTAATGTTACAATATTCTTACAATCCTATTTGCTGTTACAGTTAAAGTTACACTTTTGCAAAATTCTTGTAATAATTTGAAAAGCTAGGCCCTGAAAATCTACATTAGAAAGCAGCTTTAACGCAGTTATTTCATAAATGCCGTCGTGTCCCTCTGTTCCGTTTCCATCCTCATAGTTATGACAACTTGTAGCCCAATAGCTGACCAAGATTATTTCGTAAATGCCGTCGTGTCCCTCTGTTCTGTTTCCATCCTCATAGTTGTGACAACTTGTAGCCCAATAGCTGACCAAGGAAACACAAGATTTACATCTGTAAACTGGACTCTGGCTGTCAGGGCAGAGGTGTCTTCATCACCAAATCTGAGAAGGACATAAAACCTGGACAGGATATGATCTGACAGCTTTACGTCTCAAGGGTAATCCCTCCGTTCCCTGTTTCAAAATTGCTGCTTTGTCACTGAGCTGATGTTTTAATATCTGGTTTAGCCTTGCCTTGATGTGGTCAGTCAGCCATAAATAGCATTCACTGGTCATTTTCTTCAGATTCATCACTGTCAACAGAATTCATCGCTGTCAAAAGAAAAATGTCTGCTTCACATGTTATTCTGTAAACTCTTGTTCAGAAATGACTTCTAATATTTTGAGCCAGAATCACCTTGACAAGAATTCAGGGCATTCAGGATAGATGAATTGAACAAAGAAAATTTTATCCCTCATCAGTGAGTGAGCACTTAAAAGATACTCATTTTTCCTGAGTCCCATTAAGCCCTCTTGTCCTATTCCAAGCAAGTTTCTCACCAAAGTGTTTTTGACTGACACTTTTAAGTAAAGTCCCTAATGAAGTCTAATATAAAAATTTCAGTAAGCTTCTAATTGTTTGCACTTCCAATAATTTAAGGAGCAAACCCTTAATTTACTTCAGTTTATTATTGACCTCTGGACACGCTTTATTTTATGGGCTAAATTTGTGTGACTTTGCGTTGACTTCATTGTAATTTTTTAGGGAATGTTCTAAGGAAATAATTAAATTCTATGAACATCTGGAAAAAATAATAAGAGATGGAAGGGAGGACACATGGAGCCTCCGGCCTGGAGAAAAAGAAAGTAGGAAATCAGATCCTCTTGAGCAGGAGACAGGGTGACCTGACACACAGCCTCCTTTTCTGTTGTTAATGTTTCATTCCTTCAAACATTCATGCTCAAAGTGAACTTCAAAAACTCACTGAGCTGTACGAAGACCAGCTATGGCTTAAATTAAGTGGAGAACCTGTGAACACTTGCTGTAGTGCAGACCCAAGCTCTAGTTTGATCAGTGTTAGGGACATACACCCCAGTAAGAGACATTTAGAGTATCTTTCCCAGCTCAGCACCAGGCTAGACTACAGTAGAAGCATATCTGGCATAGAAAGGAGCTCAGCAGGGTCAGCTGGCCTTGTCGCCTTTGCTATAGCGATTCATGAGTTACCAGTGTTGTTCATGTGTTTCAAGCAAGTTTAGAAGCAAATCAGCTTCATGTTCTCCTTCCCAGCCTTTTATTCTTGGTAGATTTAAGTTTGGTCTGAGGATTTATGTGCTGATGACATCCCGTGACCCTCTGAGGATCTTTGTCTATGAGAGCCTTACACATTTTGCTGCTTCAGCATCCTCTGACCTTTGGCACAACAGCTTGGTAAGTAAACAAGCTTCTTGGCAGAAGTTAATGACAGTTCAATACATAGCAACCAGAGATACGGAGAAATCATAATGGTTCGACTGTCTGAAGCATCTTTCTCTTGAGAATCTCTAAGCACTTCATAAATACTAGTAATTTATCTTGGTAGTATCTGAGTGCCCTAAATAAAATTATGCATGAAATATTTGAGCAGATTCTGTAGTAGGATGCAGCATGTGTCATATTATCCACATCAGTGCTGCATACAAGTTTTGGCACAGTTAGTACTTCTATAAATACATACCTAATTAACGTTTTGTATTATTCTGGTACTATTTTTCATGAAGCATTATTGTGAAAAAAAGATAGTTATAAGAAAAAGAAATCTTGGAAGAAAATATGATCCTAAGTGCTAAGATATTTTGGTTTACTGCTTTACGAAAAGAAGTCATGGCTTAGCTGATGGCTGGAAAAGGTTCTGGTGTGCAGTTCTGGATCATTCCAACACAGAATTAGCTCTACGAATAAGTGGTTGTAGAATGGGGCCTGACTGAGAAAGAGGGTTATCTTCCATTGAAACTGCTGATTTCTCAGAAGTGATGGAATTGGAATGCTGATGAGATTGCAGTGAAGTGAAATTGAAACTGTTGAGCCTCATTTATTGGATTCTTTAGAGTAATGGGATCAGTATAGGGCTGATCATATTTAGTGCCATTAAATCTTCTGTGCTTAATTAAGACGCTTTGTACATTATGCAGTGTGACCAGGATCATGTAGAGAAGAAGGGAGGAGGCTAATACCTTTCTAACCCTGCATCTTGTTCATTCATTTACAGGGTAATGTATGCATGCATCTGACAAATTATTCCATTAACAAGAACAGAGTTAATTCTGCCAGAGAAAAAGACACTGGTAGTAAGAGGTAAAAAGAAGAGAACATTTCTAAGCTACTACGAGAGGGGGTAGTGTTTACCTTTTCTTGTGCATCTTCATATGCTTGACCTAAGTCTTCAAAGCATCTCTTTGTGTTTCCCCAATGCACTGTATGCTTTGCTGTTGAATAAACCAGGTAAAGAAACTCAGATAAGTAACAGAATTGGACACCAAAATTGGGAAGAAACTTCACAGAGGGGAGTTTGTAGTCCAGCTTGACTGCATACATTGGATTAGTTTCAATTTTTGTCTTGAGATTAAATGCTTGCCTGCTTTTCCTAGGTACACAGATTTCTCTAATACGATGTTACCACTCTCCAAACTTTGCTTGTAATCTTAGATCATCATGCTATAACACTTCTACATCTTCACTGTATTTGTTGTCTTTGTCAGCTGTGACAGGCAATTTTATATTAGTTTGCCTGGACATAATATTTTTTCCTCTTGCAAGCATTTCTCTTGCAATGTTCCTTCTTTGTTCTTTCTTTGTAAATAAATCAGCTGCAGTGCTGTGATTGTGCAAGGCATAACTCTTATAAGATGATCCATGAGTACACGTTTCTTCTTCACATTTTGCTTCCTAAATCCTTTCCTATGCTAGTAAATGGGATTGCGCTAAGTCAGTAACAGTTTGAGCAAAAGAAGTTTCCAGGCTTGAATACAGTTATAATGATATAAAGAAGCTGAACACAGATTAAGCTATTGCAATATTAGGGTAGAAATACACCAGCTCAGTTACATTTGTGTTTGCTATCAAAGTTTCTGGGCTACCATCCACTTTTAATAACTGCATGCAGAAATGTGGCTGTGATACCAGCCAGATGTGGCTGCATATAGCAGATGTTGTTATTAAAATATGGATAACAGCACATGCAATTATGAAACATAACTATCACATCTGCTCCCCCAATTACACTAGGGCCGTACTCACTTCGAAATATGCGGGTTTGATGTTATCTTGAATCACAAATCCAAGCCCCAGTTGCTCGAGGACCCTGGTAAAAGTCTCTCCTTGATCCTGCAACATCATCATCTATTAACTGGTCTCTTTTTTTTTTCTCTCTTTTTCTTTCTTTCAGCCTGTTGGTTGCTATCATCAGCCTCTCTCTTACCACCAGTTTCGGATCATTTTGGCTCTGTGCGGGTCTCCTGCAGGGTTCCCGGCGCCGGACGGCGGGTGGGTGACCGGCAGAGGGGGATAGAATACACCGAATCGGTGGGAAAACACGGGTTCTGCTCCCGGACACATGCGGGGAGGGTTGCCTGCCTGCAGGAGTCCTCACCTTTGTGGGTAACTTCACTCCACTTCTTTGCATACAGAAGTATTTCAGAATTATCCATTCCCCTCGGTGGAAGTTGCTTGGTAGTGGAAGGGACAGACTGTGGTTCTCAGAGCACAGCAAATTCATACCAGTTCCCCCTCTTTGATTCCCAACACATACTAGGTTGGTATCAATGCTGCATTCAACCTGAAGCTATAATTTCAAACTGAGTGTGTTACTTCTTTGTTTCCCTCTTTGCAAGATATATAAAAACCAGCTGGCATCACTCTACCAAGAGCAGGCTGGATAAGAAGGTGGTTTTTCCATCTTAAGTGACTTGTTCACAAATCCATGTTGAGACCAGCAGCAAAAAACTCCAGATTTCCTATGTTACCTCTGCCCTTAGATGCTGGCATCAAGCACAGTGCATCCCCTGACCTGGCTCCACACATTTCTGTCACCTGTAAGATATATTTAACTTCCTAATACACCATACACACTGTGTTCTAGGTAGCCGTCAAACTGCATAGGAATTCAGTTTATTTGCAGTTTGAGGCAGGTAGGTGAGGGATCTTTTAGGCAGGGCTTTCCCATCAGTTATTGTGTCTTATCAGTCCTAGTAATAAAGGCAACAGGGCCAGACACAGACCCCCAAGTTTGTGGGCTCTGCTTTCTGCAAAAAGTTCCATGCATCCAGAGATGGACTGGGCTCATGATTTCTCCTTTAGTATTTCCTGGATCCAAACAATACAACCACAGTTCAACTCTACACGAGTATGAGTGCTTGAGATTACACTTATACATATGGTATAGACCCATTTCTTTAGCCCATCTGTGAGGTCAGATGTGCTGAATGATATTGTCTCTGTTGCTCCAGACTCAGTATAATTTTTAGGAAATGTCAAGTAAGATTTGGAGCCACTGAATTGCTGCAACTCCTATCCAGACCCAGAGATTGTGCAGTATGTGGTCATTGTCCTGCAACAGATCAGAGAGTCAGATTAGCAAGCAAAAAACACTTGGAGGACTATATCCACAGTATTTTTTCTGTTTTCTAATTCCAGTCCTCTAAAACCTTGATCTCCTTATGAAAATATTCAATGGGTTGTGGCAGCAGCATAATAGTTATTTGATGCAAAGAATAGCATAGCATGTCCTAAGTAACAAACTGTGGAAGCCACAAACAAATTTGAGGACGGAAGAGGAAGAGGAGAAACTAGATGGTAATCTCTATCTGTCCAAGACGTATCACCTTCCAGAAGTATTCTGCAAATCATGGGTGCTAGCCAGCCAGGAGTGAACTGCATTCGGTGAAAAATGGTGCATTTCAGTGGACTCCATCGCTCGCTAGGTTTGACTTCGCACTGTAGTAAGGAGAGATGTGAGTTACTCAGCGAGTGATTTTTCTTCCTCTGACTCTGCATTGTATCCTCAGTATACTATTTATAGATGTTAAGGCAAAGCAGTGAAAGAGTGAAAGATTCCTACTTTTAATTTTAGTGATTTAGGAGTGAAGGACGCTGCTAAGAGGGGAATCGATTTGCTTTGTGTGCTAGATGATTAATCGGCAATATTCAGCGTATGATAACTGCCTCAGAAATGATATGTTGACTTGATAGGAGCTGTATTTAGAAGGAAAAACCTTGACAAGGAGGGTGCTAGCTTCTGCTGCCTTCACTTTGACCATCATGTCATTACTGGAGACAATACAGGACAAACATACTGCCAGGCAGAGGATTTTCAGGATCTGTTTTACAAGTTGTTCAGTAGTCACAAGCGCAAGTTTAACAGCATCTGTGGGAGGAGCATCACAAAGCTGGTGGGGAAGGGTGTGCTTGCTTTCATTGTATGATTTCAATCTGCTCCCGAAGCATGTATCTGTTCTGCAGTCTTAGAGTGGTATTATGAAGTAGCTGGTCTCAAACTGTGATGCCTTTATAAGCAATGGCACATAGGTTGCTTCAAATGGTAAGTGAGTACCACCAAAATAGTGAAACACTTCTCTGAGTGCAGGTCTGTAGCATGGAGGAGGAACCTAATTTGGGAACCCCTCTGTGAAGCGGTATCTGAGTTGTCTTTAATTTACTTCACTAAGAGCTGGCAATGCATGTGCAGCTCTGCCTTAGCTATACCACTTCCAGAATCTGAGCTAGCTTGTTTAAAGCTTCAGCCTATACTGTGGATATACCATTAATCTGCTAATTACTGTATTTCCTTCCTTATGGGGCTTGAGCAAACCTCTACTCCCCAAATTTTTATCTCCCCAAATCAAAGACATCCTGTCTTCTGTAGACAATGTCATTCATGAGGAACTGACAGAACGATTTCATTGTTTCTTTTTTTAAATATAGTCTTTGGCAATTGCTTCCACTGTTACAACTTTGCTAGCACGTAACATCCATCAATAGATGACCAGCGATATTTGCCTTTAAAAAAGAAATGTCAAGAGTTTGTGGGTGTGCTGGTGTGAAACTCTTGTGCTGGAACTTGATGTATATATGCTTGCTGTGAGGGTATATGATTGCTGCCAGCTCTTGTTTTGCTCAATGAAAAATCCTTTGCTAAGAATGCCAGTGTGATGTCTGACCTACTTAGCAGAATATGGTTAGTGAGTGGAAAAGGTTCTCTGTACTGAACTTCAGCTGAACAATAAGTGCTTGCACCACATCTTGAACACTTCACAGGGCAAGATATGTTTAAAACAAACCTGTACATTTATGCCTCATCATAAGATGGTGAAGAGCGTAAAATTAAATATGTTGATGTGGTACAGCAGAGTCTCACTTCTCAGGCTTATGAAGACTAAAGGATGGAAGAGGCCGGGAAGAGGAACACCAACTGTGATCTTGTAAGTCTGGGGGTTTGGCAGGGATTGTTGTTTATATTGCTCCATTGAGAGTCATTCATTTTGCACTTAACCCTGCTAAGAGAGCACTCAGCTGCTCACAGATATGCTCTTCCTTGGCCTAGTTTTCATCTGATTAGAGGCAAAAAGACCTCATGTTTCTGACAAATTGCTTCATTGGATAAGGCGATTTCTTTTTCAAGCTCAATTTCAAACATATACATTTATTTACTACCTACTAACAAAATTGTAGACAAGGAGGCACTGTCCCTGCCCAAAACTCTTGCAGCATCTGCCTTGATAAAAGAAGGATTTCAGGCTATTGCTTCATGTTTCCTCTGCCAGCAACAGAACAAATATAATCAAGTGCCTCATTCTGCGTGATCTCCATCCTTGTGTGTGGCGCCTGCTGCTCTTAATTGTGCCGGTTCAGTGTTCAGCACTCATGCTTTGAACTTCACTTATGGAATTGTGTTAGAAAAATGCTGTTGTTTTGTTGTGATTTTTAACAAAAGCACTTTCCAGTTCTGCTGCAGAAGTAGCTACAGATGCTGTTCAATTGGTGTCTGTTCAATGGTTTTAGTTCAAAGTGGGCAGTCACTGAGGGGCGGTGGGGAATGAGCAGCTGACTGAGCAACGGATGAAAACCTCTGCCCCAACAGAACAGCAACATGAAATAAAATTAAAAGGTAACCAGTGCCTCATCCTCACTTTTCTTTTAGCTCATTTTTTAACAGTAGTCAATTTTGTAGCATAGATGGAACTGATGCTCTGCGTTTCACCGACCTCAGCAATGTTGCACCAAGAATGAATTTAGTCCATGCCATCAATCTGCTTTTGAATGAGCTCCTGATACAAGCTATTTAGCCTTGTGAGACAGATGTCTCTGTGTTAAGGAAGGTAATTCCAATGCAAGATATCAATAAAATATTAATCTTTTCATATATTTTAATAGATGTTTTGGTAGAGACTAAGCCACCCACTCCAAGACTGTTCCTATGTAAAAATACAGTACGATGTAAGTCACTGGAAGCTACGACATATACGACAAGCAGTTAATCAGGTCACTGTGGGAAGGGTTATGTGAGCCTGGAAAGCGGTCATGAATTACCTCCTTGCTCTTTTTCTTGTAGCCAGATTCTCAGTGCAGAGATTCATTGCTGTGTGAGTACCCACACAGTGGAAGGTAGAGGGATTTCTGAGTTGAAAGGAGATCTACTTGCAGCTAAAGGGATAAATTTCAGTTTTTCCAGAGGCCTTCTAAATACTGGAAGAATATTTGAGTGTAAAGGAGAAGGGAAAAGCACTCGTTTGGCATAATAACTAAAAGCTGAGGGGCAGCAATCAAGGCAATTAGTACCTCTTTCTTTTATCTTTCTTCCTCCATTTCTGGAACCAAACATACACGAAGAAATGAAGCATGGCATACTAGAAAGACGGTCTGTACAAAGCATCACTAATGGATTGGGAAAAGCTGGTTATGACAACAGTATTGTGGGTAGGGAAACTGAGGCACCGAGCTTGTTGCTGGTCAGCAGAGATGATCATCTGTGTCACTGGACCCCTCTGGAACTTTCTCTGTGACCCACAGAGTGAGGAACAGAACCAAATCTCGTTCTCTCCAATGTGGAGGAGATAATTTTGATAGCTTCAGCCTGGTTTTGGTTCCTGCTCCAGCTGTTAATGGCACAGGCTTGGAAACGATAACAATGGTAACCCTTCGGGGCTTTAGCTCTTACTGACTCTTGGACAAAGTGCGAGATCCCATAACATTCATTTCCACAGCCTTGTTCTGATCATCTCGGAGCTGACAGTGAACCTTCTTAGTGCTGTCAGGTATATTCAGGGCATCCGTCACCTCTTACCTTTTCATTCCGGAAAAGTGAATTTCATTGAGCTATTATTTTTCTAAGTCACGTATTTCCATTGCAGAATCTCAATGAAAGATGATCTATGTGTACAAAAGCAAGTTTCTGAGCTGTATAGTTCTTCATTTTCTTGTGTCACTGTAGCAAAAGAAAAAGGATGCGGAACTAATTCTTTCCTTTTTTGGTTTGATAGTGATGGGTAGTTTAGATATTAAAATGACCACATTTGTAAATGCAGTCAGGAAACAGTGACTCAAAGCATCTAGTTTCAGAAAAACTGGGGTTTTGAAAGTTTGTCAATGTGCTGTGTGCAGCCTGACCAGTGAGCTAGAACGGGATGGGATACCCTTGGGAGCAGCTGCACTGGGAATGCAATTTTTATTTAACAGTTTAAATGGAAGCTGGCCATTTCTGACTTCTACATAACTGCTAAATACTTAAAAATCTGTCCCAAGCTGTTATAAAAGTTTAGTCCTTTGAAAGCCCCTAACACATAATCCCACAGATTGTCAATACTTTGAAAAATCAGATTAATCCAATTAAGCACCCAAATGAGCATTAGACTCCTTTAAAAATCTGAACAAAAGTGACTATAGCAACTGCACCTTTTTATTTCAGTTGAGGAAAACCAGCCAAGCTAATATTACCAAAAAAAAAAAAAAGCCACTGTCCGCTTGGTCTGGCTGCAAAGCACATTTTCAATAAGTTTATGCTCTAACAAGCTGTATCAGTTTCATCTCAGTAGATCTGATGGTTATTGAACAGTGTTCAATGTTCTGGAGGGTGCCAAGCACATAATTGTTTTTACAACACTGTAAAATGAATCAGACTGAAATTAGTGTCACTCAGCAGAATCACTTTCCTTCCCTTTAAATTACTTAATCTGAGGGTTAATCAAAAAGAAAATGAAGTTTTGACACTGCCCTTCAGCTAAGGGCAAGTACAGGTTCAGTTGTCTTCACTTCATTTGCCTAGGAAGAAATGTTTCACAATATCTGCACTTGCACATGTGCCACTTCCCTGCTGCTCATCCCAGGGGGGAGAGCAGGATGGTGCTGACTTTTCAGCACTTCCCACTTAAAAGTCAAATTGGCAGAAGAAGGAAGCTGATGCCATTTTTTATTTTTTTTTTTCATTTTAACTCCTGTGAAACAGGAGCTAGCAAAGAGGAGTTCCAGGAAAGCTAGGAATGAGGATAATTCTACAGGGAAGGTCCTCTCAAGAACAGGCTGGCAGCTTCATCGATTATAAAGCAGAGAGACCTTCTCAGCCCTCCTTTGGTGCCGCTTGGGCTCGGGAGCTGAGGAGGTGCGAACAGCTAATGCAGCTCAGATATGCCACTGTGTACAAATACCAAATGCCATCTCCCTGATTTCTCCGGTATAAATTGGCTCCTTGCTGAGATAAACCAAACCTCCTTTGTTCAGCCCACTTTGAATTGTACATTTTGGAAGCAATTCCAGTAAATGTCTCTGCCTTGAAGGCTTTCGGTTCTCGCTATATGTGACTATTGCTTTGTTCTGATTGTTCACTGTAGCAGGTTTATTATTTTTCACTCCATCATATTTTGCATGCGCACAGGTTTCGGTGGCATTTATTAGTAGTATGTTTTTAGAACAACGTCTGGCTGATGAGTTATATCAATAACAGCTGGGCAAAGTAAGATGATCATGAGCTATAATTATTATATACAGCAATACTGTCAACTGAAGGCTCTGAGAAATTATCTAGGCTGGAGGATATCTGTAGTTTCAATAGCGCATAATCCCTTTGCAACAATACAATTATGCAAAATGAGATTAAAGGGTTTATCTGCATGTGAAAATTGCATCAGTTTCCATTCATATTGCTTTTCAGCTGGTGCAGATAATATTCGTCCTCTGATAGATTCAATTCAAAAGCTAGTGGCACAACAAGTCTCAGCTTCCATTTCTCCTGCTTCCCCGAAAGAAATGGTACATCGAGGGGATTTTGATCCTTTTGGGTTGTACTCACAGAGCCCCTTCTCAGACAGCTGCTCTGCCGAGGCCAGGCTGCTGACGATCAGTCCTCCTCCATCCTACAAATGGCCATCAGTTAATACCATTTTAATACAGTCCTATCATAACCGTAAACTGTTGCAGTCCAGCACAAGCGATGTGAATAACCTGCTGCAGGATTAGGGCAGAGCTCTCGGGATATATACCCACGTCACAAATGGAAATGTGAGTGTAGCAGCTGCAGATGTACCCACCATACCCACCCCAGCTTTAGTACAAGGAACAACAGGAGCACAAACAGAATAAGAGAGGCTTGACACAGGTCAGGAGCCAAAACATTTGCTCAGCATCTTTCAGGGGCCTGTAATTCCAGCTAGCAGCCGGTGTAGGAAGGTGCAAACCTCCGCTTGTGTGCGTGGAGGAGCTGTGCTGCTCCCAAGGCACATCCCCTCTGTGAGGAACGTGTGATTGGGATGTAATTAGTTCCAGTGCATATGGGACGGCTTCTTTCATTACAACATATATCTGAAGATTTATATTCTAGCAGAGACAGGGAAGGATGTAGCTTGTGGAGTGCTCTGACTCCTTTCTGCTGAAATTATTCTAGATTTCCTTCCCCACAGCAGACCCAGAAGAGTCATTGTGTCTGAAATCCCAAGAAGTGTAGGGATCAGCAGGA
>NW_009611392.1:32140-35011 GCF_000690535.1 Cariama cristata
AATACAGATTTTTTTAGAATATCCAAGATAAAACCCCTCTACCTTTAGAGAAGATACCAGCCCTTATGGTCTGAGGAAAATATCTCCTCTACAAGCAGTAAAAAAGGGGGAGCTCAAGCGAAGAGATGGTTACAGTAAGCCAACCATGAGGAAACAATATTTACTTCTTAGTCTCTTTTATTAAGCAACAACCGGTAGTGTTTGTGACACGTGTTCAGTAATGAATGGAAAATATGAAGCCACTGATGACAATGTCACACACCCTGCTTTTAACAGTTGGGGTCTGGGTGCAGAAATACATGATTACATTAAGTCACACGGGTGGTAACATTGCTCACAACCACTGAGGACCAGCAAGCAGCATTTATTGGTCCTGGCATTCATAAAATGATCCGGCACTGCCTGATGTCTTGCGGTACGTGACTAGTCAGCGGGAGAAGTTGTACATAATGACAGTGGAAAGGCAACATTAATTGTGAACCATCTGTCAGACGGGTGCTTGGCAAGTGCTGTGATGTGGTGTACGCACTACGCAAGGAGGGACAACCCAGATCTGCCTCTCCTTCTGGTGAATATAAAATGATGTGGGCACAGGTTTTGAAAAGTCTAAATTATCTTGGAAATGGGAAGAGAATGCCTGGGCAGACACCGTCTCCTGCCGTGAGGGTGTGCAAGTGTGTGCACATGGTCTGCCTCTTTTGCTATAAAGAAACTGGTCTGGATGATTTTGGAAGGACATTTGTCGAAGGGGAAGACTGAAAATGTTTTCTGAAGGACTTTCTAGTGTGGCAGTGAATTACTCTGGCATCGTGAATCTTTTTTTCCCTATGTTATGCTTTGGAAATCCGAGTTGTTCCCCAACTGCACTGATCAGCAGCAAGGGTTGGACTACAATGAGAAGGAAAAATATAGTCGGAGACCACCAAAATGCTCAAGACAGGTTCCCCAGGGAGGCTGCGAGGTATCACGGCGGGGAGGTGGGGAGCAGCTCAGGTGTACGGCTGCGTGCCTGGACCTGAGGATAGCAAACCTACAGCTCCTTTGAAAACTTTGGCGCTGCTTATTTCAATATCTAGATTTTTAAGAATACCGTGTAAGCTAAAAAAAAATCAGAATTCTGAAAATAGGGACTTTTTGAGTGGAAATCATGAACTGTAGACAGCTCCAAACAGTGCATAAACACGTGGCACGAAGACACGGACAGCTATCTCTGGGTAAGAGAAATGTGCCAGTGGGAACAAGGGAAAATAACTTAGGTCCAGACAGAAATAAATGGTAGAAAAATGTCTAGTTTGTGTACGTCTTTCCTAACACCATACACGTGTGGTTTATTTTTTATTTTATGATTGTGCTGTAATCTGTTTAATTTTTTACATCCTGATTGTATGTTAATTAAGAAAGAAAATTGATTTTTTCTTGCTGGAGGACAAGTCGCCTGGAAATTAAGATGTGAAAAGGTATAAATCGGGTTGGGAAAAGTTTCTGAAATATGCGTTATTCCATTTCCATTAACGTTTCATGAGGACACGAATGATTCAACAGGGAAAGTTTCGAGTTTTTTCCAGCCAGACCCAAGGGTCTGTCCCCTCTTCACCCCCGGGATCTCCAGGACCCCCGGACCCCACAGGATAAATTTGCCGGGAGGAAGAAAAAGAGAATAAAACGAAACCGAAATAAAGCACAATTTAGCCGTGGAGGTGGTCCCAGCTGAGTCATTCACAAACAAACCTCTCCTTAAATTAACGGCTACATTGGCACCTTTGGGGGCACTTTGGGGGCACCTTCAATTTTGGCTCGTTTTTAATAATCCGGATAATTAACATAAAAGAAAGCAGTTGCCTCCACGGATGGTTATTAGCGGGCACCGGCAGATCAGTCCCCGCTGCGGACACCTTCCCGGCTCCGAGCACACCTTCCCTCCCGGGGCAGGGTTTTTTGGGGGGCGAATGCACCCCCAAAGCCCAGCGGGGGTTGCCAGGGGCCAGGCGGGAGCCTCAAAGTCGGTGGCACCAAAACGGGAGAGGAAAAATCATCCGTTTTCCCAGGGCAGCTAAAAAAACCCAGGTAACGCTGGAATGTTACGGAGCGGGAGGAAGGGAAAAACTTCCTCTCCTTTCGGGTAATTCGGGCAACACAGACAGTAAGGGGAAAAAAAAAATTAAAAAAAAAAAATCTTAACCGATTTTATAATTATTTCTCTGTTTTGCAGCGTTATCTCAGTACTTTGTTGTTGGGGCTTTGGGGTGGGTTTTTTTTGTTGGGCGGTTGGTTGGGTTTTTTTTTTTCCCCTTTTGGCACGTACTAATAAACTAAGGGAAGGAATGGAAAGAAACCTTTCCTACCGGCTGCGTGGACCGCAACAGAGAAAATGTGTGTTTGTGGCTGTCGTAACGCGGTGCTTTCGGAGCCGGCAGCGCTGCTCTGCCCTGACAGCATCTCTCCGTACGCTCCTCTGTATATCCTCCTATGTGAGCACAGGTATCAAATGAAAAGACCGTCGGGATGATATTTTGTTCATGATTATTATTATAATGCATAGAATGCATTAATATTCTGATATTTCTCACTATAGTTATTACTGTATCAATATTAACATTACCAACTTAAGGACTGATGTTAATTCTTACGCTTATTAATATAATATATTGATAAATGTACTTAAACGTTACTTAAACCTCTCAGGGAAGCTCTCAAAGGGATGTCGGGTCTTGATTATAATCGGAGGGTCTTAATGATTATACGGGCCAGAGTGGAAGGCAGTGGGTTTCCCCCCGTGGGAAGCTCCGTGCTTTGCTCCGTGTCCCGAGCACCGGGAGAACCAGCAAGAGCAGGGAGAGGGATCCGGATGGGGAACGGGCTGGGGGGGGGTCT
>NW_009611393.1:0-7550 GCF_000690535.1 Cariama cristata
TATTTTATAATCTAAATATAAATGCATTTTGTATATCTAAATGTGTTTACATATATAAATATATTATATTTTTATGCCTCTAAATGTCCTCTTCCCTTGTGACAGGGGAAGGTTCTTCTTTTCCCAAGGCATTACCATCTGTGACTTCTCCCATCTTCTTTGTAGTTTGAAAATCTTCAGAAGTCAGTTGATAAGTCTGTTTTGACCCATTGAAATTCATCATGTAGAGTAATTACTTCTGTAGCTAAGCTCCAAGTTCCTCTCCTCAGGCATCCCTTTCAATTTTCTCTAGTCTGCATCTTCCCAGATTATTTTACACTGTCACGGTACCAGCATTACCTGGAGCTAGAAAATTAGAGATTCTCGATCTGTGCTGTAATGTGAACTTTTGGTATTGTTTAATATAAAGTTGATTTATAAGAAAATAAGAAATAAATTTTTCACAATGATGGTGGTGAAACACTGGAAGAGGGTGCCCAGAGTAGTGGTAGATGCCCCATCCCTGGAAATATTCAAGGGCAGGCTGAACAGGGCTCTGAGCAGCCTGATCTAATTGAAGATGTCGCTGCTCATTGCAGGGGGGTTGGACTAGATGGCCCTTAAAGGTCCCTTCCAACCCAGAGCATTCTATGATTCTATTATTTCTTTTCAATTTTTGTATTCATATGTGAATAAGTGAGATTTGATTATAGGCAATACACATTTATGAGAATCAGGAGAACAATAAAATCTGTCCTATATCATTTGTACATAAAATTATAGGAGGTCTCATTTCAGACGACTTATTTTCTCATTTTGTGACAACTTGAACCTGAAAGACAGACGATGTGGAGCCTTTTTGTATTTGATTTTCTTGAGTTACCAGTAATCTTTCTGAACTGAAACTTCTTGTGAACCCAGTTTGGCTGGATTCTTTGATTTTTAATGATTTCTTTGGTTTTTAATGACTGTTTCAATAGAAAACTGAACCATGGTTGTTCTAAGCTGAAAAACAAGTATTGATTTAGTGTTAGGTCCAGACCATGCTCCCCACTTCCTTGGAGTTGACCTGCCTGCACTCAAGGCCAGCGGTAGGACGCAGTGCAGTGGTGCAATCTTGGCTCAGACTGCTGTGCGAGAAAGAGCCAGAGAAAGACTCATTGGGGTGGCCCTGCTCTGCACCACTTCATCTGTGACTCTCTCCCTCTTCCGGGAGCTATGTCACAGCCCTGCCCCTGCCCCTGCCCCTGCCCAGCCATGTCCCTGCTGATCCCAGCCCTGATCTTCTCTTACTGACTTGACTTCTGATGTGAGCAGCCATAAAGGCGGTCTGGTTAGAAAAGGAAAATTACTGAGCAGAAGGAAAATACTGCTGAAAAATACTGATAGACTGTTGCTCAGGGTGGTGGGCCCTTGTTGGGGATGCCCTTGCCCTGCCAGCCTGGCTGGCACCCCCTGCTCTTAGTACCCCGTTCCTTACAGGACAACCCAGTCTTGCTGCTCCTAGATAATTTACTTTGGTTGCATTTGGTTAGGAATTATTCCACGTTAAATTAACACTGCAGTGGGAAGGATGAAAGAATGAATTTTAAGAATTTATCATTGCCTTCAAGGCAGATGGATGCAAATGAAAACACTATGCTGGAAAACAAAAAAACAAACACCGAACTTTCCTGTAAGAACATACTTTTATTTTTGTGTTTTTATTATTTTGCATGTGATGTGATGAGAACTACAATTAAATGAATACATTCACAGTGTGTTACTTAAAAGCAGTTAGTGAACAGGCAATAAAATATAATTTCATTAAATCACTTTTCAAGATCAACAACTATTAAATGAATAACATTGAGTCAACTGCAGCTAATTGTAGTTCTGACAAATTTGCTGGCCTTCCAGCAGGTTGAGGGAGGTGATTCTTCCCCTGTACTCTGGTCTTGTGAGAACTCCTCAGGAGTACTGCATTCAGCTCTGAGGCCCCAAACCTAAGAAATACATGGACCTGTTGGAGCAAGTCCAGAGAAGGCCACGGAGATGATCAGAGGGCTGGAGCACCTCTCTATGAAGACAGACTGAGAGACTTGGGGTTGTTCAGCCTGGAGAAGAGAAGGCTCCAGGGAGACCTTACAGCAGCCTTCCAGTACTTAAAGGGGCCTACAAGAAAGCTGAGGAGGGACTTTTTACAAGGGCATGGAGTGATAGGACAAGGGGCAATGGCTTTAAACTGGAAAAGGGAAGATTTAGATTAGATATTAGGAAGAAATTCTTCACTGTGAGAGTGTTGAGGCACTGGCACAGGTTGCCCAGAGCGGTTGTAAATGCCCCATCCCTGGAAGTGTTCAAGGCCAGGCTGGATGTGGCTTTGAGCAACCTGGTCTAGTGGCAGGGGGATTGGAACTAGATGATCTTTAAGATCCCTTCCAACCAAACCATTCTGTGGTTCTATGATTCTATGTGAAGTACAGGGCTCTTCTTCAAATACATCAGCTGAAGACACTGGTTTTTGTCTTAAATTTTGTTTCATTAGTTTTTGAATCTACATTTCATTGATCATTTCTTATTAAGTGAAGAATTTTTACTATACTGAAATTGAAAGTGTAGATAATAACGTCTGCTCAGTTAAGTGCAAAAAATCTGATCTATGCTTTTATCATACCACAACTTAATTGCTAGGTCAAAAGTTTTCACTAGCTGACAGGTTTAATAGCGTAAGTCCTGCCAGCTCTCATTTGTCAGCACACTGTGCCTGTATTTTTCAGCTCTGCAAAGTGAAAGATTTTCTTTTAAAATTAGATTATGCTGCTAAAAAAAAAATGTTACACCTTCCTATTGTCTGTCATTGACTTCCTGATTTTCTAAAACAAAATAACTTCCTTGTAAATTGTGATTCAACAAACTGGTTTTGAGTAATTAGAAAAGGCACTAAGGCACTGCAGGAGTGAAATACTAGAAGAGCAAAATACAGACTGGGATAAAGAGAAAGAGAGAGCCTTCGCTTTCTTCTTTATACTCAGTTTTTTTCTAATTAGTTATAGCTACAGATGTAATAAGAAAGTTTTTTGTGAAATGTGACCACCCCCTAAACATAAAAATTGTGTCTTAAGGCCACAGGGGAATGGTCCTGCCTCAGATAAGACCAAGGTTCAAGTGCTGTGTATTACAAATGGTCTACTTTACAGAGGGAGCCCTTTGTGCTGTAGATGCAAGTTTCTCTGCATCACATAGCTACTTTAAAGATTGGTTAATAAAACTGAGAATTAATTAAGACAGAGATTTAAAATTTATCTTTATTTAGATATGATACTATTTAATTTTTCATAAGTTTTCTGGTATCATGATGAGTCTTTTTGATGTTGTCTGTCTGGTTCAGATTGCAGATCCTCTGTATTGCTGGCTGATGTTACAAATCACCTGGGGCTGCCATGTTTCTCAGCAATGGAAGTTACTGCCAGCAGAGATCACAGTTATATTTGCCATGTATTCTCTATTCTTTCATGTTAAAATGAGAATCTTTTCCCCATGACCACTTTCATATCAGTTTTCATGAGGAGAATAGTTATATTTAGTCTAAAGCTCTTTAAAAATAAGTGCACTGGAATTGCAGCTTATGAACCAATCTTCAAATTCCAGTAAGTGTATGAGATGAATAGGTCTTTTTGAAGCCAAACTGATTTATCACATCACTGGTTTTATACAAAAGTCTTTAGTCAGCTGGCTGATCACTTAGTCTGCAAGAGGAAGTGCTGATAGAAGCAGACTCTGGTATCAGAAAGAGAAGCTTAAACATGGTCATGATGCCAGGACATTTATATCACTATGCATGTCAGATACCAAGGGAGGGAAAAAGGTGCCATAATGTGTTTCTATAAATAGTGTGGAGACTGGAATTATAGACACTACACTCCAATGCCCTGCTGACAGAAATTATATGGGGAGCTGGGAGAGAGGGTACCTTTTATGTGAGATAGATTAACCAAGGGAGACAAGAATGAATTTTCATAAACTTAATGTTTCTTCCAAGACATGAGGAGAGATAGAAAATAACCAGTCTGCAGAAAGGAGAAATAGAAGTCAGGGAGAGTTAATGGATAAAAGGGAGTGGCACTTGTATTTTGAAAAAAAACAGAAATAAATGTAGTATTGAAATATTCAAGGTAGAGAAAGAGTAAAAAAAGGTGTTCCCTGACGAGTCTTAAACTGAATAGATCCCACCCAGTTTGCATTCATAATACTATATGATGCCAAATTTGGCATTCTTTCCCAGATTTTGGGACAATAATGTTGGAAGATGTTTGCCATATTTCAGTAAGATTTTACTGTTACTCAAAATATATTAATTTTCCTACAATACCTAGCCTGTTAGATTTCATCTTTTAATTTTGGGAGATAAGTAAAATACGATAAAGTATTCTATGATGGCTGATGATAGTTTATAAAAATTGGCCTCATGATACTTTAAGTAAAATGCGTCCCTTCAGAGTATGGCACCATTCTACTGTCCCCTTTATATAGTTGCTTGCTGCATACAGAAGTAATTTTTGCTTTGTTCTCTTTTCACAGGAACAGTGATAAGTACTTCAGGAACTAAAAAATAAGAGTGGACTAGATGTTTCAGTGATAATAAGCAAGGATCTCAAATTCTGTTGCTCTTTCAGGCAAAACACACTCTACATAATTTTTGTACATTGTACTGATGCATAATAAAAAATCAGCATGTAATTTTTTTTAAGGTAAAAATGAGTCTAAAATATATTATTTTGTCAATTTATGTGTTTTTTGAATTAAGGTAAAGAGAAAAATCTCCTTGAAAAGCCTGTTGCTCTAGTCAGAAAAAAACCCAAAGTATTCAGCATAGATTTGAGTAAAAAAAATCAAATTAAAGATAAATATTAAAACAGGGTAGCTTAATGTTAGAAAAGTCTGCTAAAATACTAGAGGATGGGAATCACAGGATGAACAAGGTGTACACTCAAAAGAACTAAGAGTGAGGAAACTATTTAAAAAACATAATCAAGTGTACAATCAGTACAAAGACACAATGCCAGAAGGTTGGAAGTAAATATAAGTTACATGGTACAAAGCAATAGTTAATATATGCATTTAAGATGGCAAAGCAAATCAGCCTCACCTTTGTGCCTGGTAAGATCATGGAACAGATCCTCCTGAAAGACATGTCAAAACATATGGAAGGCAAGGAGGTGACTAGAGACAGCCAACATGGCTTCACCAATTGTGCCTGACTAATCTAGTGGCCTTCTACTATGGAGTGATTGTATCATTAGACGAGCTACAGATGTCATCTACTTGGACTTCTGTAAGGCCTTTGATACGGTCCCTCTCAACATTCTTGACACTCGGTTGGAGAGATATAGGTTTGATGGATCGTCTGTTACATGGATAGGGAATTGCCTGGATGGGAGTGTCCAAAGAATTGCAGTCAACACCTCAATGTCCACGTGGAAACCAGTGATGAGTGGTGTGCCTCAAAGGTCCATACTGGGACCAATACTATTAAATACCTTCATCAATGACAGACAGTGGAATCGAGTGCATCTTCAGCAAATTTGTAGATGACGCCAAGTTGAGTGGTGCAGTTGATGTACTAGAGGGAAGTGATACCTTGACAGGCTGGAAGAGTGGACCCATGTGAACCTCATGAAGTACAACAAGGCCAAGTGTAAGGTCCTGTGCCTGGGTCAGGGCAATCCCCAGTATCAAAACAGACTGGGGGATGAAGGGATTGAGAGCAGCCCTGCAGAGAACGTCTTGGGAGTACTGATGGATGGAAAATCGGACATGACGCAGCAATGTGTGCTTGCAACCCAGAAAGCCAACTGTACATAAAGAAACACATAAAGAAATTGTACATAAAGAAATTGTACATAAAGAAATTGTACATAAAGAAATTGTACATAAAGAAATTGTACATAAAGAAATTGTACATAAAGAAATTGTACATAAAGAAATTGTACATAAAGAAATTGTACATAAAGAAATTGTACATAAAGAAATTGTACATAAAGAAATTGTACATAAAGAAATTGTACATAAAGAAATTGTACATAAAGAAATTGTACATAAAGAAATTGTACATAAAGAAATTGTACAGACAGGCTGGAAGAGTGGACCCATGTGAACCTCATGAAGTACAACAAGGCCAAGTGTAAGGTCCTGTGCCTGGGTCAGGGCAATCCCCAGTATCAAAACAGACTGGGGGATGAAGGGATTGAGAGCAGCCCTGCAGAGAAAGTCTTGGGAGTACTGATGGATGGAAAATCAGACATGACGCAGCAATGTGTGCTTGCAACCCAGAAAGCCAACTGTACATAAAGAAACACATAAAGAAATTGTACATAAAGAAATTGTACATAAAAAGAAACACAGCCAGCGGATAGAGGATGGTGATTCTCCTCCTCTACTCTGCTATTGTGAGACCTCATTGGGAGTACTGCATCCAGCTCTGAGGCCCCCAGTGCAAGAAAGACGTGGACCTGTTGGAGTGGGTCCAGAGGAGGGGCATGAAAATGATCAGAGGGCTGGAGCGCCTCTTCTATGAAGACAGGCTGAGAGAGTTGGGGTTGTTCAGCTTGGAGAAGAGAAGGCTCCAGGGAAACCTCATTTCAACCTTTCATTGCTTAAAGGGGGCTTATAAGAAAGATGGGGAAAGACTTTTTACCAAAGCCTGTAGTGACAGGGCAGGGGGCAACAGTTTTAAACTGAAAGATGGTAGATTTAGCTTGGACATAAGTGAGAAATTTTTTACAATGAGGGTGGTGAGACAGAGAAACAGGTTGTCTGGGGAAGTCATGCATGCCCCATCGTTCGAAATGTTCAAGATCAAGTAGGATGGGGCTTGAGCAACCTGATCTAGTGAAAGATTTCCCTGCCTATGACAGGGGAGGTTGGACTAGATGATCTTTAAAAGTCCCTTCCAACCCAAACCTTTCTATGATTCTATAACTTTGTATAAATAGAGTATGTATAGATATTTTCATGTTACCTTTTATACCCCTTGTTAATTGAAACTTAGTTTTCATCTGCAATCTTTCTGTTTCTGCACAAGCTTCCTTTAGTCCTTCACACTCACCTTTATTTCTGTGTCTTTGTTTCCATTTTTGCACTATTCCTTTTTATGTTTTCAAGTCATAAAAGGGCACTTTTCATTTCCACAATGGCCTCATAGTATGTTTTGGTTTTCACATGTTGATACTGCCATTGAAATTTAATCTAGTCTCTTTCAGCAACTGCCAGATTTTCTACGGCTCTTTATCTTCCCAAGAGATCCTCAACCTCTGAATATGCTATTCATGTGTCTGTTTGTTTTTAATCCTTCATGTTTATTCTACTCTCTATGCTTATTACAGTTCTAATAATGACCATTTTTGTGTAAATTTGTCTAGTTTTATGTTCTTTAAGCATTTTTTTCAGTTAATTAGAACAAATTTAGAATATATGCTTCTTTATTAACTTCCTCAGTTCTCTAAAACTTCTTGTTCCCAGCAAGCACATAACAAAAACTGACCACCTGTTGATGTGAGCAATCATAAAGGTGACCTGGTTATAAGGGGAAA
>NW_009611394.1:0-33040 GCF_000690535.1 Cariama cristata
CTGAGGGTACACTCCGTCCCTTCATCCAGCTCATTGATGAAGAAGTTGTACAAGACCAGACCCAGAACTGTCCTCTGAGGGCCCCAACTAGACTCTGCACCACTGATCATGACCCTCTGGGCTCTGCCATTCAGCCAGTTCTCAATCCACCTCACTGCCCACTCATCCAACCCACATTTCCTGAGCTTACCTATGAGGATGTTCTGGGAGGCAGTGTCAAAAGACTTGCTGAAGTCACGGTAGCCCACACCCACTGGACCCACTGGTCTCCCCTCATCCACCCAGCCAGTCATGCCATCGCAGAAGACGATCAGATTGGTCGAGCATGATTTTCCCTTGGTGAATCCATGTTGATTACTCCTGATAACCTTCTTTTCCTCCCCATGTTTAGAGATGACACCCAGAATGAGCTGTTCCATCACTTTTCCAGGGATACAGGTGAGACTGACTGGCCTGTAGTTCCCTGGGTTCTCCTTCTTGCCCTTTCTGAAGACTGGAGGGACATTGGCTTTCCTCCAGTCCTCAGGCACCTTTCCTGTTCTCCATGACCTTTCAAAGATGGTGGAGAGTGGCTCAGCAATAACATCTGCCAGCTCCCTCAGCACTTGTGGGTGCATCTCATTGGGGCCCATGGATTTGTGGGTGTCCAGTTTGCCTAAATGATCTTTAACCTAATCCTCTTTGACCAAGAGAAAGTCTTCTTTTCTCCAGGCTTCCTCTCTCACCTCCAGGGCCTGGGATTCCTGAGGGCCTGCCTTAGCAATAAAGATTGAAGCAAAGGCAGCATTCAGTAACTCCACCTTCTCTGTATTCTCCATCACCAGGGCACCCACCTTGTTCAACAGTGGGCCCACATTTTCCCTAATCTTCCTTTTACTACTGGTGTACTTGAAGAAGACCTTCTTGTTGTCCTTGACATCCCTTGCCAGATTTAATTCCAAGTGGACCTTAGCCTTCCTCATCACATCACTGCGTGCTCTGACAACGTTCCTATATTCCTCCCAAATGGCCTGTTCCTTTCCCTGCATTTGATAAACTTCCTTCTTCCATTTGAGTTTTGCCAGAAGCTCCTTGCTTATCCATGCCGTCTCCTGCCTCCCTTGCTTGATTTCTTACTCATAGGGATGCACCGATCTTGAGCTTGGAGGAAGTGGTGCTTGAATATTAACCAGCTCTCTTAGACCCCACTACCTTCCAGAGCCCTAACCCATGAGACCCTTCCAAGTAGGTCCCTGAAGAGGCCAAAGTTAGCTCCCCTGAAGTCCAGGGTTGTAATCCTACCTATTGCCCTGCTTCTTCCATGCAGGATCCTGAACTCCACCATCTCATGGTCACTGTAGCCAAGGCTGCCCCCAACCTTCACATCCCCAACTAGTCCTTCTTTCTTTGTTAGTGCAAGGTCCAGCAGCACACCTCTCCTCGTTGGCTCCTCCACCACCGGTGTCAAAAAGTTGTCATCAATGCTCCGTAGGAACCTCCTGGACTGTGTGTGCCTTGCTGTGTTGTCTGTCCAGCAGGTATCAGGGCAGTTGAAGTCCACCATGAGAACCAGGGCCTGTGATTGTGAGGCTGCTTTCAGCTGTCCGTAAAAGGTCTCATTGACTACTTCTTCCTGATCACGTGGCCTGTCGGCAACACCCACAACAGTGTCACCCATATTGGCCTGCCCCTTAATTCTTACCCATAAGCTCTCAACTTGTTCTTCATCCATCCCTAGGCACAGCTTGATACATTCCAGTTGCTCTCTTACATAGAGAGCAACTCCATCACCTTGCCTTCCTGGCCTGTCCTTCCTAAAAAGTACGTAGCTATCCATGAGAGCATTCCAGTCATGCAAGCTATTCCACCATATCTCTATAATTGCAATGAAATTGTGGCCCTACAACTGCACATAGCTCTCTAATTCTTCCTGTTTATTCCCTGTGCTCTGTGCATTGGTGTGCAGGCATTTTGGAGAGGTAATTGAGCATGGACATTTCCCAGGAGGGGTGCAAGAGGATCCTCCATAACCATACACACCCTTGAGATGGTTGGCCTTCTGGTTCTCATCTTGGGAGGCAGCTAAGGAACATTTGTCATTGTTCTGGTTGGCCTGGCTCATTCCCCAGTTGGATGCAATGGCGTGAGCATTGCCACTTTGGACCCTCCCCCCCGAGTCCTTCAGTTTAAAGCCCACTGCACCGAGTTGGCCAGCGTGCTGCCGAAGATTCCCTTGCCTTTTCTCAACAGGTGGATCCTATCCCTCTCTAATAGGTTATAGTCAGCAAAGAATGTCCCGTTGTCATAAAAGCCAAAACCCTCACGATGGCACTAGTCATGAAGCCAGAAGTTGATTTACATTATACATCTATTTCTGGTTGCCCCCTTTCCTCTGACTGATAAAATGGAGGAAGAGAGAACCTTTTTCACTTGTACCCCCAGGGCTTTATAGTCTTCCTTGACTCTGCCCAGGTTCTGGCTTGCAGTGTCATTCATGCCGACATGAAACAGTAGCTGTGGATAATAGTCTGTGCCCTTGACAACCTATAAGCACCCTCTTGGCCATCTTTTGGACTCTGTGAAGGCAGCACATCTCGCGTGACTCCCTGTCAGGTCAGCAGACGAGTACCTCAGTGCCACTGAACAGAGAGTCACCTACTGTGAGCGCTCATCATTTCTTTTTATGGTATCCACTGTGTGCTGTTGGTACAATTTCTCCTTGTGGACCTTGCTCATGGATGTCTGCAGCTGTTAAAGCTTCACACCAGGTTGTGATGCTGGAGGGTGGAGACTGAAGCAGAGTCCTGCTTTTGTGGGTCACCAGGCTCCAAGCAGTGGTGGCCACTATAGGAGCATGGTTCTGAAACCACTTAACCATGCAGTGGTATGAGGTCAGGCAAATGACTGCATCTGCAGTGGCTGCTCCTTTCAGTTTAGAACATGTTTGTGTGTTGGGAGCTGAAGAAAACAGGGGCAAATAATTGGGGCAAATAAAGGATATTGGAAGTCCCCTGTGGAAAGTAGATAAGATGGGGAGGGAACATATGATGAAAGAATTAAGAAGCTGAGGGAATTTGTGAAGTCTAGAAATCATCTGAGGAGCTACTTTCTTTTAAAAAGAAAGAGTGGAAACAGTGCAGGGAGTGAAAAGGGTGAAAACAGTAACTGTGAAAGAAGAGAGTGAGTGGAATATGGCCTGAATAAAACAGGGGGAAAGAAAGCAGCAAAAGTGTGTGAACTGGTATGTGTTTTACATCTGGTTCTGTATGTTACTGAATTTCCATGGCACAAGTTAATGTCAGACTGCTTACTTCTTTCTGTGCTTTACATTGTGTCAAAATGCGCAGGAGCTTTTCTGAAAACTGACAGCCATACAGTACAACCGGGGTCACTTTGACCTCAATGAATGTTCACAGCATCTTACTGTCCTTGGTAGGTCTACAGAGTGTAACTTAAATAGCAGATTTAAGACCTTTTCTATGTAGCTATATGCTTATTATAAATATTATGTTTATACCTCATATACCACACATTAATGCTCAATAGGGAGGTTTCTACTAGGCTCATCGTAGTAGAGCTGAGGTGGCCCAGGTGCCACCTTCTGCAAAGAATTGTCCTTAAAGCTGTTGCCCAGCTCATCTGGTGCTCTTCTCCTGCCATTTGAAAAGGGATTTCTGCTTACATAATACTGGTGCAGTCAGAGGGGGTTAAGAACATGGGGAGAGTTTAGGATCTATTGTATTGTAGTCTCAGTTTGAGAGATGATTACTCATGGAAGCTGCTTGGAATTTAACAGGAGGAGCTAAATTAGGAAGGAGTGAATATAACTCAGTATGTAAGTGGGAGGAGGAAAAGCATCACCTGTCAGCCCCCATCCAAGGCATTCAAAGATTCAGAGAAACTGTTTGCAACTCATCAGCTAGGGTATTGGTTGTCAACATTTTCGACATGAGTAACTCAAAACTTTCCATCAGAAAGTCCTCCTGACAGTAGGCTTCCTCTAATTAGTCATCTTTCATGGATGTCAGCAGTAATCCATGGAAACCCCCCAAGTTCTGAGGACTGCAGCTTGAAAACCACTGGTGTAAGACAGCTTGATGATGCCTCTGGTGACATTGGTGTGTATTTTACCATGTCTTTTCTTTTTCCCTTTCTGTGTTAGAAAGGGGCTTGGATCTGAGGGAAGTTGGACTCTGCGTTCCCATGTGGTCACTGTAGTCATTGTGCTACTGGGTCAAAGCCAGTGCAAGTTTGTCCAGAGACAGTGTTGGTCGGACTTCAGCATTGTCTCATGTCCTTCCCCATCCAGCATGTCAGGCTCCTGATCCTCTTGATTTCTGGTGGTTTCCGTGGCCACTACAAACAGAAAGAGGACTGTCACCAAATAGACCATGGAGTTCGGGGATGTGAAGAGTAGGACAGACCACTTTTTGGATAGTGTGAGTGCTTGATGGACTATTTTTACAAACCACAGCGCAGGGTGTGTAAGTACGTGAAGTTCCAGCCTGTTGAGGTTTCCAGACAAAGTAAGCTGATAAGCCATGCCAGTAGTTTTTTGGCTGTCATGGAAAAGGCAGTGTTACACATGACTTGCTTACTGCAGCTTCTGCCCACCTAGTTAAACTAGTACGTGGACACAGTAGCCCCAGGTATGTGATCTATAACAACAGAACTTACTGCTACAATTCTTCCGCACAGATCAGTGTGAGTAACTCCCTGGATGTGCCAGACTTGTGTGCGATTGGTAGCTTGAGAGGATCAGCAATGCATTCTGGGAACATTGTAAAGTCTAGAGCTTAACATTTTCTTTTTTTTCCTCTTGCGTGTAATAAATATTTTTTTAAAAAGCTGTTGAGAAGGATGTGGAATGAGACTGACAGCCTTCTCTCTTCCAAAAGCCCCCCTTAATATATGTAAACAGCAGTAAATATTTTTCATTGCTACTGTCACACTTGGTTTAAGATCACGAAGGTGAAAGTCCATAGTAAACTAGCTGTGTTACCCAAATATACTTCTTTGACCTTATGAAAACCAAATAAACACACTGTATTGTGGCCTTGTGGGCAGGCCAGGAAAAACTCTGTAAGTGGAGCAATATCATCACCTTTCATTGCAGTGCAGATGATTGAAGGAAAAACATGTGCTGTCAGAGCAGGGAAACCCATTTAGTTTATTTACTTTCTTTCAGCTAATAATTTTCATCCACCGTGTTCTGGGTTTTTCTGGCTGTTATTTTTCAGCCAAGTGCTCAGAGAGCTTCCTTCTGAAAACCCTAAGTCTGTCTACAGCTGAATGCTGTGCCGGGGAGAAGCCAAACTGTGGGCCAAGTTCTTTCTCCATCACCTTGGCACGGTTTTCTTGAAGCAAGAGAAATTGCATGTGATTAGCTAAGAAAATAATTTGGTCCCAGACATGTCTGGGTCACACTGTAGACATCAATTCCCTAGAAATAAATTTTATAGCTAGGTGTGCGATGGGCTGTACACACAGCTGCTTAGAGCAGAGTTAGGAGCCGAGGTGGCTCCGACTGAGTGCTTGAGAAAGCCTGTAGGAAAGCTGTTACATAAAGTGAGCGCACTGTCAGAAGTGGGATGACATGGCTGCACTAGCATGCAGCCTTTGTACACAGCTGCCGTAAGGGGAGCTGGTAATGGAGATCATTCCCAGTGTATATTGCCTGTGTTAGGCTTAGCCTAGTTTAAACCTCACTGTTGTGTGGAAAATTCCCCTCCTAGTGCTATTTGTTACCACTGATGTTTCCTGGTATAATGTGTGCCAATGCTTGGAAACGAGTTTCGGTGTGATACCTAGGCATGGCTGTCGCCTCTTGCAGAGTCGTTTTCAAATCCGGGAGCTGGAATTACTGAAAGTAAACCCAAGATATGGCAGGAGCAGGGAGGCAGCGCCAGGCAGGGGAGCTGGGGAAGCAGTGGACCCCGCCCCCCCCCCCCTGCCAGTCCAGACAGGCTGCAGCTGGGCTCATCCCCACCCTTAAAAAGAAGGTAAAAATAATGTTCCTGGGATTCACATGAAAAAGGAGAGGGGAATGTCTGGAGAGCTGAGGGGTCTGCACAACATGGCCTTTTTCCTGTCATCCTTCCTCCCCCTGTTCTGCCCCCCTTCCCTCCTCCATGCCCCCCCACCCCCGGGGGGTGAGCGAAGGCCCAGCGGCTCTAGGAAGAGCTTGAGCCGAGTCAGCAGCCGCCAGTTCCGGGAACCGTGGCCCTGGGCCCCGCGGGACGCTTCAGGGAATTCTCGCTGCCATTCCAAGGATGGCAAAAGAGCTCATCCAGTGACCTGGGGCTCCCCAGCGGCACGGGGCAAAAGTTTGGAGTCACGCCATGGGACTGGGAAGATTACCAGAGGCACAAGGGCCTGGAGTTTTATGCCCTGCTCAGAACTGTACTACAGTAAGTTGTTTGGCTTCTTGAGGGAGAGGGAGAAAGAATTTGCTACACAGGAGAATACCAGTAGTGACCACAGGAATTTAGAAAAGGGATATGGAGTTAAAAGGTCAAAATTTCCCGCCATCAGTCATCATCTCCTTGGTAGGAGTTGGAGAGGGTGCCAGAAGCTCAGACAGAGATTTCAAGACCCTGAAACCTCCCACAACCACATGACCTTGAATAAATGAAACAAGCAGCAACAACCGAGGTTGAGCCTGGCTGGTGCTGCTGTCCCACACTTTCTGCTTCCCAGTGCCAGTGCTCTCATCAGTTGTTTGCCTGTTCTGGGCTCAGGCCTGCTGCATGTTCCCACCTTCCAAAGCAGGAGATGATGGGAACTTTTCTCCTAAGCCCTGCAGAGCTTCTAAGGAAAATACTCAGCATGACACTGAGAAATTAGTGTTATTCTTACTGCCTATTTACAAGATAAAATTATTTCACATGCTGCTGACAGCCTGGGAGGAGTGAATTTCTCACAGCACTGGACTTTAAATACATCTTCTACATGTGGTTACTGAGTTGCTCTGGGTTGACTTCAAATTAGCAGAGATTTGAGGGGAGGAAGTGTTGAAGTTGGATATTGGCATCCAAGATACTTTTCTAAGTCACTGTAGCAATGCTGCAGGCTGCAGATAGTGCCTGCTTTTTCTGGGTTTGTGTAGTGCACACATGGAAGTGTTGCTCTCCTGGAAGAGGTGGTCTAACCCACTGCGAGTTGTTCAAACAGAGGAGACAAGGAGTCACATTTTCTGGCCTTCTCCTAGGCCAGACCAGATGGGTCCCTTAGGCCTTGACATCATCAGTACCATGAATTTTATTGGGATATTATCATTCTGCACACTATCTCGAGTGTAGTCCTACTCTTTGAAAAGTCCTGTGAACTCTTTTCCAACTCTGACCCTGTGTTTTGCTGCTCTTTTTTTAACTCGAGCTGATAACCACAGCTCTGTCACGTTGTGCTCCAGCCAGCAAGTACATTGTCTTCTGAGGTTGTTCATTTAATGCCATCAGCCTTCCCCTAGACATTGTAGCAGATTGTTTCTTTGCTTTTGCGTTTAATGCCTTTCAAAGGTACCAGTCAGCCCCTAAACCTCTTTCTTCCTCTGTATTTATTGTGATTCTACTTCCAGTGTTTGATCAGACTTTCTGGTACTGCTTTTGAGCCTTTCCTATTCTCTGGTTTTTGGTTTTTTCCTGTGTATTTTTCCACTGTGGAGAAACTTTCATAAAACAAGAGCTAGCAAAGTCCTTTCAGCTCGCATATGCCCTTGGTTTGGGAAGAAGCATCCGCTCATGTTTGTGGGGGAGGCAGCTGTTCTTGTTCTTCATGTAAAAGACCTTAATGGATTCACGGGATTATGCTGCTGGACTAGCTGTTCCATCAAAGCTGTAGCAACTTTCTTGTTGCCTTTCATTTTCTTAGTCTATTAGATGTATTTGGTTTCTATGAACAACTAATTAAAATGCAGAAGAGTAGCTCTTTATTAAGGTTTTATTAACATTTAATTTGCTTTCTAGTTTTTGGTAGGAAATCAAAAGGCTTAGCTCTTTCCTAGAAAGATAACGAAAGGGTTGCAGTGCTGTGGTAGGATAAGCTCCCTCTAATAACTTCCTGTGCTCTGCGCGGATGCGGGCAGAGACCCCTGCCGTCAAGGCTACGTGGAAGGAAGGTGCGATGGGGCTGTGCGCCCCATGGCCAAAACAGAACCTGGGAATCTCCCGGTGCCACAGGCAGGAGCAGCTCTGCCGGCTGCACTGCGAGCATCCTGCCTGCCCGTGGTGTGGAGGGGGTCCTGCACGCTTCTTGCTCACCTGGAAGCATCTGAAATCCTGCATTTGGGGCCTCCAGAGTCCACTCTCCCTCATCCCATCTCCCTGTACGTAATGCTTCCTCCCTGTTGTGCTTTTATACCTCAAGGGTGATGCTTAGTAGAGGATGATTCCTTGGCACAGCTTCTTCATGGTCTCCTGAGTTTTTGCTGGTGTGTAGTTGATGCAGGCTCTGATGAATGAGAGGGCGCACACTTAGCAGCCATCTTTCAAAGGCTGCCTGTAGACTCTTCATCTGGAATCTTCCTTTTCCTCCTAACAGTTTCAGTTTCTTTTTAGTAATCTTTCTGTGCAAAGTCCTTGAGGGACTGGGAGAGCAATATATTCAGGTTGTTTGTAGATGTTGCTTTAATGGAGTTATTCCCAGGTCTTTAGGGTGTCTTCACTGTGCCTGAATGTAGCTAGAACAGCATAAGTAGGTTTTTCTTTCATGTCTCTGTTTTTCCCTCCTTCACCAATTATTCTCCTTTTGGATGCAGGGACACGTTTAAAATACACAGGACTGCAGCAAAGAGACAGGATGGAGCTGAGGGAAGCCAAGAAATTGTATATCAAGTTTAAAAAAGAGAAATCTTTATTGCTTCTCTCTCTTTCCATTGCTGCAACTGCCATAAATAGGTGCAGGTACCACATGACATTATTCACTTGGTTATATGCAATGTCAGCAGCTGCTGCTTATGTGGATAGAACCTGCATTTCAGATGTTACTTACTAGATAGAGGCGTTGTTTTGATGACAGAAACTGCCATCACAAATCGGAGGTAGAGTAGTAGAGCAATTACCTTTTTTTGTTTGTGAAGTCTTGTGTGATTTTTGATCCATCCATTGTTGCATTTTCTATTTATTTTCCTTCCAGGAAAGGGATGGTTTGAAGTTTGCACATAACTTGTTTATTATGTGCATCTCCAAAAGGTGAAACAAGTCTCGAGTTTTCCATCTGTTAGCTTTCAAACAAGCTATGCAATGATTCCTCAAAGTAGCTATCAATGAGTTAACTTTTTATGAATTTGTTACCTAATCTGAAGGATAAGGAAGATGTTCAGCTTGCTTTTCCTCTGAGAAACTAGTATCCTGAAGCAAAGAGATCCTTCCCCTCCCTAAACATACAGATATATTGCTATAATACTTTTGTCCTTCCATGGAACCTGCAGGCTAACAGCAGGGAGTTTGGAGCAGCTGGAAAAAAGTGGGAATAGTTGCAGCATAACGTTTAAAAACTGTCCCTGTCTCTTTGTGGTGACCTAAGAAAGGTGCAGAAGGCATGAGAAGGCTGTTTTGTCAGCCATGGGAGACATCTGTCCAATCTGAAATGAGTGCTATCATTGGAAGAGGCTTTTCCCTGTGAACTGGCTCTCAGGTGGGGTTTGGGGAAAGCCTGTGCAGATTTCTTGCACAGAAGTGGATGGGAACCTTCCGAAGGTATGCACAGCACCATATGGTTGCAACATGATCTACTGCCAATGTATTAATTCCCTCCTGATACTGCATATCTCTCCCTGTTTGTTTGCCTTCTCTCACTTGTTAGTTTATTCTCCTGTTGCGTGAGACTATCTGGGAGAAGGTTGGAGGGAACAGAGGCAGGTGAAAGGTTTAGGAACAATGCAATATCCTGGCGTAATGCATTAGCAGTTGTCTTTATTGGTGCGTCTCAGTCCAAAGGGAATGTTTAAGCAGCTCAAAGACTGTGCAAACCATCTGTGATAACAGTAGGTCACAATGCAGAGGCCGAACCCGAGCTGGCATGGCCCTCTCTAACCCCACAGCTGGAAATGCTGAGCCTCTAAAGCTGCCCAGATGCAAATGGGGTGTGTTTGTGTGATTTGTACCCTACCAGCAACAACTGAGTTTGGCAGGAGGACCTACTGGTGCTCCAGCAACGTAGCTATGCTGCCTGCAGACCAGAGCAGGAGAGCGCACGCAGTGCAGTGCGATCTGGTGCCTTTGCAGCTGGATAATCTGGTACAGTGAGAACAGCTGCACTGAGCTCTCCTTTCCCTGCTCCTTGGTCTTCCTGGGGAGAGCAGCCACATCTGCAGTGGGCCCTTTGTGATGTTTCCTGCTCAGAAATATTAGGAATTTGGTAACACTGCTTTCTAGCTGCAACTGCTGGGGGAATTTAAATAGAATTCATGAATCTGGCAGCTACGCAAGCCTTTGTGTGAATTTACTCCCATAAAGAGAAGGTGTCAGGGAGTCTTTGAAGAAGATGTCTCAACCCCGTTCATCCTTCAACTTAATGATTATCTGCCTTTCAGCTGTGCCTGAGCCCTTCACCTTGCACAGGATTGGAGATCCTCTGTTCAGATGGGAGGGATGTGCACTTACAGTCAAAGAGCCCAACACAATATAATGTAAAAAAGTGAGCAAAAACATTTGTATTTTTGTCGAGCCTACATTTATGGATTATGTATTTCACCTCCCTAAACTCCTTATGAACACTTCCTGACTTCCAGTTCCAAACTGTAGTTCAGAGGTGCTGCCTGGTAACGAATTGCTGTCTTTGTTTTGTGGGATAGAGATGCATGGAGTAATTCTTATACATCCTTTAGTGACTTTTGCATCAATATGTGGATTAAGAACAAGTTCTAGCCATGATAAGATTACACCTGTGCTGAATTTGGCACATTTTCATAAAGCCTTTAGAAAACCTCGGATGGAAAATCTGTAGAAAGCGAATTGCTGTAAATAGCTGTGGTATGTCTCTATATTTCTATTTCTCTTGCCACTGCAGTGAAAGCTATGGTGTGTATGAGGTTTCAAAGCTTGTTTCCTATCTGCTCCATCTTTATGTCCATACCTGTGACCTACAGCAGTGAGCAACCTATCCTCTTTTTAAAATCCGGAGAAGTGTTCCCATACTGCAACAAGTCATGTTGCAGAGATGCTCAAACCAGAGCTAATCTGAGCTTCTGTGTCCATTCAGTACACGGCCATGGTGATACCAGCTTGGGTCTCAAAAGCAGCATAGCTCTCTGCAGGACCCTGTGTCCCCAAGCTTGTAAAACCATGGCTGGTGCCTGATGAGTGCCTCCCCGTTCAGCCCCATGTGTGCTCTGGTCCCTTCTGAGATAGCCTTCCACTTCTGAGTGGGATTGTGAAGAGTATAGGTGGAATTGAATGGGGTCATCTTGTATATCCCAGCGGTATATCCTCTTGCACTTTTTAGGTAATCAAAGCATGACTCTCCCAGCCTTGCAGTGCTCTATGTCCTCATAACGTCGGGATTAATTTCAGAACCTCAGTGCAGCAGGAAGATAGATTGCTTTACAAGTTATTACAGTACAGAGTGGGCAACTGGAGCTCTACAAATAAAGAGTGTGTGCTCAGTGTCCTTGGCCTTACTTCCACCATTTTGATGTGCCAATCACTGCTAATGGGTTTGCATAGTGAATAGCAATTCCTGTCACATGGTGAATTCTGAGTAATTTTTTGCCCCACAGCTCACGCTGAAAAGTGTGCGTACAACTGCCATCTTACCCCTCTTCCAGGCATTGATCCCCAAACCAAGGCACCCCTTTGACAAGGTGTGAGGTGCAGGCCAGGTGTGGGTCATATGTCCCTTCCAGACACCAGGGAAAGTTCATTGTCAGCTTTGTGTGGTTCTCTAAACAATATCTCCAGCTGATCCTGTGCCTAGCATCTTGCTCTCTGGGTTTTCCGTGTTTCATAGACTTTGCTTGTAAAGCAAAGCGGTGGGTGTTGTTTGTTTGGGTTTTTTCCTTTTTCTTTTTTCTTTTTAATAAAACATATTCAATTAGCGTCCTTAGGAAAACCTCCCTCGGTGCTCTGATTGGGTGTCTGGCAGAGGAGGGACTGTTGTCAGCATGTCTGAGTTCCTGGAAGAGCTGAAGTGCAATGAAAATGACCCCAGGGAGCAATGGGCTTTCCACAGAAACCTGACAGTCTCGGAGACGGCTGACTGAGACTGGATGATTTTAAGAGCTCATTTAGTTTCCTTTCTGCAACCTGACAAAGAAATGGAGGGCATGACAGTGCTGCACAGAGCTTCAATCACATCATTCATCAGTAGGGTCTTAATGCTTCCTGCAGCCTCGTGCACGGTAAAGGCACTGGGCCATCCTTCTGGGGTTTTATGGTGTGCCACAGGGCACCCTGCAGGTACTGTCAGCATCCTTCTCGTTTCTGGAGACCCAAAAGCGCAGCACATAACTTGTCCACTCCTTATTTACACTACAGATCTTTAATTCTAGATTGTATTCCCGTTTGTATGATGTTTTCCTTCACCTTTCACTATTTTACTTGCACTGTACTTGCCTCTCTGCTTTTAAAGAAACAAACATGAATTGCAAATTTCATAGCTGTGATTTGGTCTTTTCCTTAGCTTGTTCTTCTGGGTTGATCTGGTAATAGGGCCTGTTCTCACCTTTTTGCATCATTGTCATCCCACGTGTTCTGGTATTGACAGAGTCACTTCAAGCTCGTATCTTCTTTTATCTGGAACAAATACCTTTTGCCTAGTGTTTGAGGGCATTCGGGGAAGAAGGGAAAAATACCACCTCAGTCCTTATAGCAGAGGCCTGAGGGAATTAACATTAAATGAAAAATCTGCCTATGCTACAATTTGGAAATAAGACAGCAGTGGAAAGGAAAAATCTGGAAGTTACTTTCCATCCCAGCTTGCTTGCCTCTGCGTGCAGAGAGCAGTGTCCTTTGGGTGCAGTCTGAGATGTGAGCAAGCAGGGGAAGGTGCTCCTGCTTTGGTGCTGTCAGACTGAGGCTGCTGTCTAGGAAAATGCATGGACCTACTTTGCACGAGAGCAGTCTTGGTTGCTGTGTGTTGCACAGCAGGAAGAGAGCAAACCTTTGGGGCCTACAGCTTCAGCTACCTTGAGTTCAGGAGCTTGTCTTTATCAAGAAGTCAGAGTGTACTAAGCCAGTGCATGGATTTATAGTGTGCGTGCTGCTCTCTCTGTACTCGCAGTGTCTTCCAAGAGATCAATTTTATGTAACTTACCAGCTCACTGAAGTGATTTAATTACCTTGTGTCTGAAACTGAGACCAGAACCGGGGCGGATTTGGGGTACTCTGATGGTGCAGGGTTATGCCATCTTCCTACTGGTTCTGCCAGGCTCTGAGCATGACAAACTATTGCCCTGAAAAGTAGCCCACTCAGGACTTATTTCCACTCCTGTAGTGTAGGGCAAGCATCATTTCAGACTGCAGGCTCCATTGGCAGCAAGATCCAAATTGTTTTCTTGCCTGCGCAGGTCCTTCAAAGTTTAAGTAGAAGAAAGAGGCATGCCGCTACTGACGTTATGCTTCATCTGTGGATGGATCCTGCTCAACCAGCAGCAAATATAACTCTGCATCTTGGCTAGTGAAAAGTCAGAAATGGCTCTGCTTTCCTTTCCTAGCCTAGGATGCATGAGCAGCCCAGTAACATGAGTTTCCCCCACTGTCTCCTCCATTCCCCCATCAAAGCCTTTTCTTAGGCTGTCGGCAGTCACTGCTGCAGGCAGTGGGTCTGACTGCCCTTTCACACATGCTTCCACAGCTTGGGTGACTTACCTGGGACCTGCACCACATTTACCACAATATAGGAGGGAAATCAAGTCTGAAGTATTGTGCATAGGTTACAAAATATTAGTGCACCATATGGAAGAGGCAAAAAGTACTTTTCCAAGCAGGGGACATCAAGTACAATTAAAAAAATTACCTTTCCAAGCTCCTTTGGAGACTGAAAGAAAGAAGTACTTGACATTTAACAGCACAGGGAAGTAAAACTAATCAGATACGGTGTATGAAGACAGCAGGAGGGAAATGCTCTTTTGTAGTTGGTTTCTTTCCAAGCAAATCATCTTAGTCATCTTCTGTCAAGCAAACACAGGGTGGAAGAGGTGTTTGTCATAAGAAGGGTGTAGCTAGATGTAATTAGTAACAGAATCCAACTTTCCATTAAAAGCTTATTGATGTGAGGAGTCAGACCTGTTCAGGTACTCTAACGTTACACTGCTCCTGCTAAATCGGAGTGAGTTTCCAAAGAGCAACTGTGATACATCCCAGTCAGCAGCCAGCTACCTGCCACCATGATGGGGAAAGGGTGGGCTGTCTTCAGCACTCGGGCAAGCAGAGTGCTTGTGTTCGTGCAAGAGCAGTAAAAATACAGGGTGTGAGCTGTCAGACGAGAGGTCAAGTCAGAGGGGAAGAACCAAGGAAAGACCTTATATGATTAGGAGCCCAAGAGACAGCTTTACTTCCCCAGCTTATAAAGCCAGGACTAGAAATATGTTTTTTTTTCTCTGCATGGGGATATGCGATTGATTGCCCTAAGGGTAAGAGAAAAGATTTCATTAAGTCACTTGTGCTTTCCTTCATCGTCCTACCGATCTGATGGACTTGTCTCTTCTCTGGCAGCACTGGGAAGAAGGGAGGTTGGGCCACTTACAAATAATTCTCGCTCAGATTTGAGGCAGCATTGCAGAGGGCAAGAAAAAGTCACCTTTGTACAGAATAGCTTTGGGCCTGACTTTCTTTCTGTTAAGGTTACTTGTATCGGTTTGACCTCAGCAGAGGCGGTAGCGCAGAGAACCAACCCTTTTGTGCGCTGGCTGTAATCATTTCTTCAGAATTGTTTTTGAGGTTGTTTTTAAATCGCACTGCAGGAGACTCTTCAGGCTTGGGTAGAGCCACATTAATTTTGGTGACGGGCTTTTTGCCCATTGTTCATAAAGGGCATTCCCGTTGCAGTGGTTCCCAGCCGGGCGCGTGGCCCAGGGCTCTGCGCAAGGATTCGAGCTGAGTTTTTAGGTCAGAGAAGGAATCTGGGGGGACTTGAGCTCAGTTTGGTCCCCTGCGCTCCTCACCCAGGGAACCTCCCCAGGCCACCCATGGTCAGCCCTTGTCTCTGCACCACCGCATGTAAATCCACTGACCAAACGTGAAGCATTAATGTAGATTTGAACACATCCTCTGTTCTTGGGTTGTTCAAAGGATTTTCAATAAGGTGCACAGGATTACTTTTAGCTTAAGATAGCAATAGGAACTGCCTGATAGCTAGGATAACTGGTTTAAGTGAACACAGCTATTGTTGGTCTGTTTTGAGTTTGACGTTGAAGAAATGACCTACATTCTGCAGGGAGAGCTGTCATTTTAAAACAGATGTTAAATTGTTACTTGGTAACTGTGTAGGGTTTGAAGTATCTTTAATAGTCCCACTTTGACCTCAGCTGCCAAATTTTGTAGCTGCCTTTATGTATCTCAAGGTCAGGCTGGTCACCACTGATATTTTTGTATGGCTCAGTTATTTTCTGATGATGTGGAAGCAGGTCACCAGTACAGGGAACAGAAAGGAGCAAAAACTCCAGTCATCCAGGCACTTCTGTCAAGTACCATATAGGAAATGTACATTCAGTCCTTGTATCCTCAGCATTTTAGTTCCGTCCTCCCCACTGGAGGCCATGGAGAGGACACACAAAGCCCCAACATCTCTCTGCCTCAGAGAAACAAAAGAGGAAATGTCCTTTATCTGCCAGTTTTCCTTATGTTCCCTGAATATGCACATTGTTCAACTGGGAATGGAGGAGAAAAAGAAGAAAAAAAATGTTGCTGGGGTTCATAGATTTAAATAATCAAATTAAAAAAAAAAACATCCAGACTTTTCTATGCAGATTATTGATGTCTTTGCCATCTTGCTGTACTGACTCCATTGCTTTAACTATTTATAGGTTTGCTAGTATACGTCTACCACCATCCTTTTCCCTGTTGCTGTTAGAAAGTATCACAGCCATGATTCTTTCAGGATAGGGGGCAAGTTAAGAGGTTTGTGTCCATGGAGTAAAGCTTCAGAACATGTTTTGTGTTGATTTTTAACAGAATCATCTCGGCATACATACTCATCCCAAGGTTTAGAAACTGGGGCTGGAAGATCAAGCTGAAGAGAGCCTATGTGAACAATAGTTGATCACTAGCATCCTTCACACAAACACACACCTATGATTTTGGGGGTGTTTTCCACAGTAATGAGGTGGGGTCTTTCTTGGCAATGGTTCCAACCGGCATGAATGCCTAATGACAGAGATGGTAAAGGGCCTGTTTTTTCCGCTTTTCCTTTGGTTGGTACTATGACATATAAACCTCATTTGACTTCATCTCTCTCTGCGTCAAAAAGGGATCCATCTCTACAAGGCAAAAGATACATGAAAAATCAGTGTTCCCTGACATAACTTGAAGTGCTTCCTTTTTAGGCTTTAATCAGCAATTGCCTCCAAGACAGCACTGCTGTACTGATTATATCAGCCATAGGAAGGCTTGAGAGCAAGGGTAAAAAAAAAAATTCCTTTATACTTTGATTTTCTGTGATACTGTCTTTTGAAGTGCCCATCTTAAAAAGCAAACATACTGGAACAGCAAGGCATAGGCAATATTTATATCTCTGTAGCTGCTCAATAAACCCCACGAGGAGTGTTGACCTATGACCTAGCTATGTCATCTGGTATTTGTTGGGTCGTTACATGAGATAGCTGGCTACCTAGAATCCACCAGTGTCTGTAGCGTTCCCTTTTCGTTGTTTGTTTTGTCAATAACTGCAGAGAGAATTTTGAAAGCTTTCCCTTTCTGATCCAGTAAGAATTAATGAAGTATAGGGATCACTGCAGGATATACAGCATTCGCTGTAAGCCTTGGGGGTTTTAATTCCAGCTAAGTAATAGGCTGAAGGGGCATGCTGGCTGCTGCTGCTGGGGGAATGGGAAGAGATAATTAAGAAACAGCTTCTTCGACAGTTACCTATTTCCCTTAACCCAAGCATAAGAAGAGGATGTTTCTTTTGGCTCACAGGAAAAGGACTGTCCTTGGTTTAAGAAGCTCTTTGACAGAGTATTGCTTTTCCATCAGCTAATTCCTCTAAGAAGAGCCGAGACAAAGGAGGTGATTGTTAGAGTAATAATAGGCCAAAAAGAAAACACAAAATAAACAGCAAAATTAACATACAAAATCCTGCTTGTTGCCTCCTGCAAATGGGGCAAGAAGCATAAGCAAGATAATACATTTATTTTTATTGTTTATTACTCAAGTAGGACTGGATTGATAACATGCGGCAAGGGTTATCCGATTGTGTTATAGAGTGGACTGTCTCTTTCTGAACTTGCCTCTCTTCCCATCCAAGACTGAGTGGAGTATTTCCCCTTCCAGTAGTTGTAATGCACCCTGCTTTTGAAACCATTATTTATATGAAGAAGTAATACCAGCCTGATGCTCAATGCATATTTTCTGTCAAAATCTGCTAATACACTTCTGTGTTAGGAAATAACAGAAGCCAGCATGTGACATTTTCACTTACTACACAAGTCCGTGTCACACTGTGACTTGACACTAATGTGAGTTATGTTGTTTTCCGCTGCATGCCTGGTTTGTACTGTTTTGTGCAATAAAGGCTCGTCTTTTCAGATAAGACAGGCTGTGTTATACAGCCAGGCAGTAGAGAGCTAAGGGACTTAAAAAATAATAGCCTTCAGGTACCTTCTTCACGCAGCACATCTGAACAAGATGGACCCGCGTAATAGGGAGTGTGTAGATCTGGCCTCCTCCCTGCCTGACACATGGGTTGGCAAGGCAACATGAAATTCTTCCCTGAATCCAGAGCCAAGCTAGAAGGTTATATGCAGCCTGGGGTGTACAAGTATGTCAGACGGAAAATGGTATGGATGAAGAGAGAGAGTCTGAATCGAGTAACAGGCAGCTGTAGGAGTGGCATTCCAGTCCGGTTTGTGTCATCTGAGTGGTCTACATTGAAAGTGCAAAGTGCAACTATTCACTTTGTAACAGAATCAACGACTTCTGCCGCAAAGTGTTTCCCCACAACCTTAATGACCAAACTCTTCCTCCCAGCTAGTTTTCAGTATCCAGAGGCACTGAGGTTATTACAACATTTGCGCACTCTTCCTTGGAACTGCTGTTTGTGATACCGAGTCAGCAGCCTGGCAGGTCACGCTGAACCCGTTCCTGACTCCTAAAGAGTTGATCAGCAAGAAAAGGTTTTGCATGTGCAGGGAAGCCTTCAATCTCCTCTATTCTTGGAAAGACTAATATCGAGTCCCCAAGTTGACCCGCTATGGGAACCATTCAGCCCCCATCTGATCTGCCTCATTGCAGCAGTTTTGCAGTGCTATTTTGTACATGTTCTTTCCGAAATGTTGCCCAGCACCTCTCAGCCAAAATGATGTTCATAGCACAGGACTGGAGGGAAGGGAAATAAAGAGGGATCAATTGTTTAGAGTTTTAAAAGAATGTAAGGAGTATTCCAAAACCAAAGGTTTGGAAGAGAAGGAGGTATTTTCAAAAAGAGTTACAGAGATTTTCCAAAAAGTTCCCTGGAAATAGTATTAAATCACGTTTTAGGCTTTTTCAGGTTTACATTTTAATCATAACACCACCTTTTATTACTACTTAACACTTTCAGACAAGTGCAAACACATAGCATGTGCACTGTGCAACATGTTTCTTCAACGTATTTACAGGCTTGGAGGTAGTGTTTTGAACTCTGCCTGTGCAGTGTTTGGCAATGACTGCGATGACACTTGCATGATGGGAAGAATCGTTGCCAAGTTGGGTAACTTCTGACAAGTATAAACACAGCTCTGCCTTCTGTAAAGTAGGTTTCAAACCATACTGCTGTTCTAGGGAAGGGACAGTCCTGACATTAAAGACTACGCAGTCTCTGATCAGCTATGAAATCTCTTTGCCAGTTTGCATTGAGTGAGCCTGTAAGGACAGCTGGATGGGGTGGGCATCCCAGGAGCTTACCACTGGGTCTTGCTTTCTCTTTGTCACAAATATAACCCAGATCTGCTGGTTTTAGGAGCTGTCATCACTGAAAGCTCTGTCTTAGCCAATGTGAAATGAGTTTGCTGATATCAGTCCAGGTTTGTCTGCTTAGTTCTCCAGGGACTAATGTTTACATCCCAAAGTGGCATTGCAAATGTTCTGACTGACATATTTGTAGGTGAATTCAAGTGAAGCCAGAACGTAACTGTATAATGCACGATGAGCTTTCCTTTTCCTTTAAAAAAAATGTTCAGGCTAGGGTTTATACGTGCTAGTGGGGCAGTGTGTGAAGGAAGTTTTTTCTTGTATTAATTAAGCTGCACTTCAGTGTTACAGTTTCCCTTAATGACTAATTCATGTCAGAATTACACCAGGGATAAAATCTTTGTCTGTAAAACTAGAAAGTATTAAGTGGACCAAATTCAGCCCTGAAGTAAATGAATTCCAATCACACTCAATGGGGAACAAACCTGGATTTAGCCCATTTTGTTTTACAGGTTTCATAGGCAGGGCTGTTTCAGTAATAGAGGCACTTCTCCGACAGCTGCAGTTGGAAAAATTGCAGCCTATCTTCTAGATCAAGGCAATCACGTGATGGAGTTACACAGACTGCCAGGCTAGAGTCCAAGGAGCTCGAGTCCTGGCTAAGCTCTGCCACTGATTTTTGGTTGACCAGCTCTTCCTTTGTCCTTCCATCTGGCATATTTATATCATAGGTTTTTGAGAAATACCAAGTCTCTGATTACATGTTTGGACAATCTAATGCGGCAGTAGCCAGTATTATTTCGAGTTTTTATTGTCACTATAGTTGCATCGGGGTACATTAGAGCAAATGCCTTTCCTGCATAGATAGAGTACTCTCTTAAAACAGCTACTTTTACAAAAACTGGCATTGTGTTCATTTTTGCAACTCAAATCTGCGCTGCTGCAAAGTGCACTTACACTGCATTTAGGAAGTAATGGCATTCAGGAGAAAATCCTTGGCAGTAGGATCTGAAGAAGAGGAGCAGAAGGGTGAGAGTAGTTCCCGTTTGCAAAAGGAAACCCTTTTCTGCAAATCTAGGTTGGTATGTCAGACTGGGAGCAGTTTGGACTGAATACTTTCCTCTGCTGGGGCAACTGCTTTCTCTGGGGTCTGGTCTTTTCTATATTTAAATTATTCAAATTATTATTTTGCAAGAATTCAAGACCGGCTGTATGTGGAGCTGACGTGTGGGCCATCTAGCCCAACAACCTGTCTACAGCTGTGATCTCTACCACAGCTGATTAAAAGGAAATTGCAAGGACTGAGCCACCAATGATTTGCAGTAAAATTTCCTTTTTCATTGAACCTCATCTTTAAGAACATTAGCTAAAGTTCTGAAGCTTTGTTGTATTCCCTCCCCTTTACCAGTCTAAAAAACCCTCTAAATTATTATGTTAAGATTAATTGCTATGTTATTATGTAAAACCCATATTGTATTTTACTTACTTTTCATAGTTTCCTTTTGAAGCATAATGCCCAGGCTAACAGTGAAGCCGTCAAAATTATTTTTCTTCTGTCTGGTCTACATTTTGCCTACCAGTAGCCTTTTCCTCTGAACAATATAATCTTTTTTCAGGTAAAAAAACCAAAACTAGTTCTTGCTAATATTTGGAAGAGTACATTTGTGTACACTCATCAGTCTACGTGATGTGAATACTGAAAGACTCTAATTTTATTCTTAGGCCCACTTTGTCATTTTTCTTTAAACTTGTTTTTTGATGTATAGCGGAGGTGATGATGGATGTCTGATTGATGTTGCAGCATTATGCCTGCTCCTGAGGGCCACTTGCCTTACTTGTTTATGCGGCGTGTAGCAGAAGCCACACGATTGTTGTGTTTCTCAGGAAGCATAAGTGCAAGATCAAAATGGGGTTCACAGGAGGCAGCATTAGCCTCCAGATAAAACCATGCCTCCAGATAAAACCGTGCCTCCACGCGTTCCTATTCCCTGACACTCTGGCACGCGTGATTATAAAAAAAAAAAAAAAAAAAAGGCAGGACTGGGTGTGGGCAGAAAATAGACATGTCTCAAAAGAAATTAGTCTCAGTCTGAACACGTTATCAACACACTTAGCAACTGCATAGCCTTCTTTTTGCTATCATGCCGTTAGACAATACTGGCAGGACCGTGTTCCCTTGTACTCCCTCTTAAAAATTCAATGCTGGGTTGCTGTGAACAGAAAAAGGCAAAAGGATGAATGTTTCTGCCCAAGGACAGGGCAGATCTCTTTAAATAATATCTTATTTTTCCCTTTGGCTGGTTTGTTTCATAAGGAGCTGCCTAGTCTGGTGTTTTTTTCTTTCATTTTCTTTTGTGAATGATAAGTGGGGCTCACTGAAAATGAGACATAAATTGTGACAATGCTGGTAGGAACTGAGTGGGTTGGAAGATGTTATTTGGCATCCATAGTTGCTCTGGCACATCTGTACTGCATATTGCTTTACCCTATGCTCCAGACCTTTGGACTGCTGATGAGTTCAGGGGTGGGGAAGAGGACAGTGCATTTCCATGAGGATTGCAAGTGTTTCAGCAGTCGTTAGGGAGAGACAGGGAAGGACTATGATAACTGGCTTCTGACAGATTTGAATCTGAGAACATGATTTGGCAGAGCAGAAGAGCCATACAAACCATGTCCAGTTAATCTTGATTTTAATTTTCTTAATTTCATAGATAGCAGGTAAGACTGACAATGGAATTTGGACTAGAAATGCCATATAATAGGTTGATAGCTGGAAGCACCTGACCATGTCTGTCATAAGAGAATTAAATACACTCTGCTGATTCACTTCATTTCTTGCTGATTCATCTGGCTTCGGCTGAGGGAAGTTGTGCAGTTGAGAGGATCTGGGGAAAGCAATAAGATTTCAGTAAGTTTGAGAAGATGAGAACATGTGCACATAAACAGGTTATTTTTCCCTTGCATGTGTGGCTGTTTCAGAAAGCTGATTAGTTAAGACAGAAAATGCTACCATATGTGCCTGACAAACTGCAGGGTATTTCTGCTGTGGCAGTGAGCCATGGTAGCATGGTTTCAGCCATGGACTGGGATTTCTATTCCCAATCATACCAGTCTGCTTTTCAGACTCTCAGTGAGGGCTCCACATCCATGTTTCTATCTGTAGTCAGAAACTGCACAGCAAGAGAGAATCCGACCAAATTGTCGTGCTTGGACTCGGCAAAGTATACAGGTGTCGCTGGGAGAGGTGTTGCAGCTGTACTTCAGTGATTATAAAGGTCAGTCTGCCTTTCCATGAATGCGCTTGTTTCCAGAGATGTGGAACTCAACTGTAAAAATCTGTTCAGTCGGCATGGAGGTTTGGCACAGGAGTTTTCAGAACATGAACCTGTTTGCTTTAACAAAATGTGCTGAAGATGCAGGAGTGGGGGTCCTTAAGATAACAGCCGATGCAGTAAAACCATGTGTGACTGCAGTTATGCATTGGCTTGACTCATGCCAATCGTTTCTGCCTTCAGTCTGTGGAAAGGGAGCAGTAGGGTTTCATATACGTAGCTAGGGGAAGAGTTTAGCCCAGCTAAGAAATTAAGAAATTACTTAAGAATGTGTCAGAAATGCTGCATCTTTCTTTTCAGTATTTTCCAGGGTTTTCAAAGTTCCCTTTTAAAGAAGGGTGCGGGTTTTCCTTCCATTTGTTTTCATTTTTCCGCTTACTTTGATTGTGTTTTGTTTCTACCCTGGCCAGCTCACTTTCCACATTTCCCATAAAACCAAGAGGGATATGATTATTTTTGTTTAACAACTTAAACTTGAGTAGATTATTCCATTGCCAACATTTCCTGGTTGGTGTGCGATGAAAATCTAGCCATGGACTCACATTGATGAGGTTGTGGAAACAATGCTTGCTAGCGAATGCCAGCCCCACGACTGGCATAGAAAGGACAGCGCGTGCTTTAGGAATACTTTAAAGCAGTATTTTGAGCTCTGAAGCCCGTGGATTCAGAAAGGGAGAATGACGGACAGGAACTAGTTGAGCTTCTGTTTTTTTCTGAGCATATTTTACTGTTTCCAGTGGTTGAGAGCATGCTGTGCCTTGCTCCGGGCAGGATGGGGGGCGGGGGGGGGGGGAACACGACTATGGCATGAGCATCTCTCGTGGGGAGTGAGTGCAAAGGGGCCACAGTGGAGTCATGTGCCAACAGTAGGGCTGCCTCAGTGTATTTATTCCCTGCATTTCACAGAGGCAGGACAGATGAGGTGGCCTCTGTCTCCCCGTGACACCAAAGGGCAGATCCAGCTCCCCAGTCGTTTCCTTGCCTGCCACGTCTGGTGCGTGGGGTGATGAGAAGAGGAAAGGGTGCTGGGCCAGACTGAAAATATGGGGAGCCTGAGGCCCAGTGGCAGCAGAACATGGGGAAAAAGCTGATGCTGTGAATCTCCCATCCAAAGCATGGTCTGCGTTTTATGGACTCGTCTTTCAACGCTTACCATGAGCAGAATTTTTCTTTGGGGCTAGCTTGAAGCCTGCTGTAAACAAGCTGCCAAACTTCCAGTTACGTTCCCTCTCCTTTCCCCTAGATTGTAATGGTTTTCTATGGCACACAGAAGCAATAAAAAAATCATTCCTGTGTTTTTCTACATCCTTAAAGAACGTTCCTTCAGCTTTTATTAACTCGAGACTTGGGGTCTGCCACTGCTCGTCTGTGTGCGGTAGAAACCAGGCCCATGCTGATGATAATTTTGGTGTTAACTCTCACAGTATCTGAAGGGCTTTTCTCTTTGTTAAAGGTTTTTGTGTCTTGTTTGAAAAAAATGGTCAAGAGTTTGCCCGGTCTTCTTGGGGAGGATTTCTGTGAATAGGAAATGAATTCATTCATTTGGATTTTACCAAAGACTTTTACATTGAGTGGCTTTAAAATATATTTAAAATGTTTATTTAAAATCCAAGTCAAATGATTTTTAACAAACTGTCTCAAGATAGAAGAAACTGACTTTTTGGAGTAACTGTATTGTTTATTCTTTGTATTGCAGTAGCACCTAGAGAATCCTATTGTGCTAGATGCGGAACAAACATATAACAGAGATGGTCCCTGCCCATATGAGCTTACAGCCTTCAGCTTAGGCTCTGCATCGTCCTGCTGGGGGATTAACCAGGCAGTCAGTCTCGTTACGTGCTTCTGCCTTTCTAGCTGGGCTGTCTTGGGTCAATGAGGTCAAACGTGCAAGCTTGATTTCCTCATTACCCCCAACAGAGAAGAAATCAAGTAGGAGGCAAATTTCAGAGAGCTGAACAACTTGCCCTTTCGCACTGTACATTTCTCAAACTGATTCTTCACATGCTGTAGATACCAAGCCTGTGGCTGAGCTATGTGGGCTTCCTGAGATCACTGCTGCTCCTTGAAGAGCTGTGGTTTCCTTGTTCCCAGTGTCCTCAGGCAGATAAGAGGTGTTTGGATAAAAGGAAGCCTTTTCAGTGGTTTATGGTTTATATTATTAAAAAAAAAGTTTTCTCTTTTGTTTTGCCTTCTAAGTTTTCATTCTCATTCAGTACCTTCCAACAGTTGTTGCCATATGGGGCAAGGGGGAAGGATACAATAAAAAGCAAACCTGACATCACACATGCATGCTGTCAATCATCAAAGTATCAAAACCAAAGCTTGCAAGAGCACAAACTTGTATAAATGTGGAGGGAAAAAAAAAAAAGAAAAGGACACTGACTAAGCCCATCAGGCCATCTTGTCCCTTTGGGCAGCTTTAAGGTAGGGTGGAAGAAACTCCACCCATTTTTTGAGCTTGTCTCCTGGGTCACCATCCCATCCTTTTCCACCTCCTCTCCTTACTCTCAGGTATAGCTGAGATTTGTCTATTCTAATTTACAGAGCCTTAGAGAGGCAGTGCCGGGGAGGGATGGAAAAGGAATCCTTATCATTGGTTCATGCTTGATCAAGTTAGGGGTCTTAGGGGCAAAAGAAACCAAAAGGTACTTCCTCTAGACCTGCCTGTTCCCTTCTCTACTCTCACTTGATGGCATGGACTGGCTCCTACAGGCTGGGAAGCTGATGGGATCAAGCGAATGAAGAGGAAGGGGCAACTTCTCTCTCTAGGCTTGGTTTTGGGCAAATCCCATCTGCTGTTTGTCCTTCCTATCTGCAAAAGAGCAAGGGAGAGCCCTTGTGCTTCATTTGCAGGGGTGCAAAAGGGATGGGGTGCTAAAAGTAAACCCAGAGCAAAAAATCTAATTAAGGATAACAAATGTGCAAGTTGGAGAAAGAGAGAGGAGAGGTCTGGACCTTGGCAAACAAAAAAGTTGAATTGTGGTTTCCAGTGTGTGCTACAGCCTAACTCTGATTGAAGCCACGTGGCTTGTGAGTAGTGCTGGCAGAAGCAGAGCAACTGGCAGTTTGGCATTGTGTTAGCAGAGAGGAAGGACAGCCCTTTCTACTGAGGTGCTTCTAACTTGTTACCCTGCAGAAATAAATAAATAAATATCCTGAAGCTGTGTGTGTCACTGGTGCAGCTCAGCAGAGCTGTCTCCAAACCCCTGGTCAAGGAGAACCTGTTCTTGCCCCACGTCTCGCAAGGCGAGGGCAATGTCAGAGAACAGCGCTTTCAAAACACAAGCCAAATGCAGAGTGCTCTGAAAACAAATCTCTCTGCCTGCAAATAAGAAAGTTGGGTTTCTGATTACTTATTTCTAAATGTTTTGTCACAAACTTTCTTTGGAGATGGAGAAGATGAAAAAAAAATGGGATGAGTGCTCCCTGGCCCAAGCTCAATATCTAGAATCTCTGCTTAGAGTTCTCAAGGAAGAACAACTTCCTCGAAGAAGCCTCCTGTCCACAGCCCATGGTGCAGCCTGCATCTCTGGGAGATGAACAAGCTGCTACCAATGTGCGTTGAGATTACGATACCCAGTCCCCTGTAGCTAAGGAAGAAAAGAAATATATTCTTTGCCTCTGTAGCGGTGGGTCTAGATACAGTCATCCAAGTCCCACACACCCCAGAAAGTCTGGGGGAGCTTGGATGTGGACTCCTGTGACCTGTAACAGGGACAGGCTCAAACAGGTACTATTTGGATATGAATCCAAATCCAAATTCCCACAGCTTTTTGGCTGCTAGTTGGCTGGGAGCCTTTATTCTATCTCTAATTCCACAAAAGAAAAAGAAACAAAAAACAAAAAAGTAAAAGGTGCTTTTAAAATACCACGAGGAGAGAAACTGCCATGGAAATAAATAGCCAAAATAACAATGTTAACATTTCTGGTGTCACAGCAACTCTGAAATTCAAGTAGTGTGCACATGCCTGCAGCACTTTCTCACAGCCACTATCGGCACGGCCTGAGGTTCAGAGCTCAGATTGTGTCCCGTTGTTCACTGAAACAACCAACTCCTCCCTGGTGCTGGAATGGATTTAGAGAGAAGGGGAGAGAAAGATGGATGCAGTCTCTGCTGATAATCGGGTCTTTACTGTGCCCACCTGATGCCGCGCTTTAGTGGGACAAAGACACAAAGTTCTCTTATTTCTGTCCCTGTCTGTCATGCCTGAGATATAATGGCCATGCTTCAGAGCTGGAAAGGGTATTGCTTCAAATAGTCCCCCATCCGCCTAGGTAGCGGGAGCTGGTCCACATCGGCTGTAGACTTGTTAATCCGCAGCCGGCACAGGTGCTGTAGACTGGGGATGTTGTCTTTGCGGCTGAGCGGCCGGATGAGTTTCAAGTGTACTGCAGCTGCTGCCATCTCTTTTTGCATGGGAGGTAGAGGAGACGGAGGTGGGTAAGGAGCCTCATTCTTGCTTTCCATTGTGCAGGACATGACATAATGCTGGATAAGACTGACCACATCTGGAAAGGCCAGGATGCGAGGTTTGGACAAGTAGTTTGAGTCTAGCCGGAACTTGCTGTCAGTGTATTCGATGCGCACGTTGGTGGGACCTCGATTTGTCTTGACAGAGAGTGTGAACAGGTAGCTGGGGTGGGTGCTGTCCCGTACCAGGAAGGTGCCCTCAGGCATCTTTTGGAGATGCTGCTTGGCCTCACTGGCAGTGATAGAGCCCCAGTACCAACCTGGAAAATAATCCAAGAAAGAAATGGTTAGGGACAGAATGTATTACAGGACTGACAGTATATTTAGGGAAGCCTTGAAGCCTCCTGAGTTCAGGGCCTGGGAAGGAACCAGGCCCAGACTTGGTAAGACCTTCAGAAATTAAGACCGTGTCAAGTTCTAAAGGTTTCCTACCTATGCTTGTCATTGCTGGGCTGGGGCTGAGGATGAGGATGACTACTTTTGCAGCTACTGCAGTTTACAGAGAAAGAGAGGCCCTTTTGCAATTCTTTCTCCCGATGCAGTTATAAAAGACAAAGCTTTTGCTTACAGTAGTAATAAATTACTTCATGATACAAGTTTGCAGAGACTGGAAATACACTTGCTGCATGCACAAGAGTCAGACACGGCTGTGACAGAACCAGGTTCCTATCTGAAGTGGGATCAGGAGATTCTTCCTGGAGCTCGGATTGAGGAGTTGGCTCCTTGCTCCCTGTAGCCTTCTGACCCTGTGACTTTGTGAGTTGAGCCTTACCAGATTCTCGCAGATAGGAGAAGGTTTTTGCAATGCAGAGAAGGTCTTCTTCAGGGTCTCGTGTCTGAGGTGGGTTGCTGTCTGGAACCGGTACTGCAAAGGCAGGTGTGGACTCCTCCTGGAAGGCCGTAACTGGGAGAGGCTGCATGATCGGCTCTGACAATTCCACCGCAATGCCCCTGAGCGACAGTCTCCTGATCTTTTCCTCCGCCAGCAAAGGATGAGGTCTGAAAAGGAAGGGCATACTCTGCTATTTTTCCTTGCCTTGAAATAGGTTGCAGGGTCTGTTCAGTACATGCTACATTGTACTACAACATGTTATGTTTTATAAACAGATCCTCAGTATGATTATGTTTCGAACAGAGAGAGGCAAGGGGTGAGAAAATTACACAGCTAAAGGTGAGCCCTTAGAAACAAGGAGAGAGAGTTGGCCTCTTTTGCCTTGTAATAGGTGGTCAATCTTGCAATTCAGATTGATTTGAAACCTAATCTTTTCAGATGTTGCCTTTTAGTAAGTAGTTTCAGAGGCAATAAGGTTCATAGCAGCATTACAGCTTCACTTCCATCATTACAATGCTGGAGCATTTATTTTTCTGCCAGTGGGTTTGTTAGTCATTTACTGTAATATAATCCAAAGCAGAATTAGGAATAGCTTGGGTTTTGTCCTACCTGCTTTCTGCTCAAGGCTGACCTGATCCTAAATGTGTCTGTTAGAACTCCGGTTGAGCTGATCTTGTAATAGAATAATGGGAATTCTTGTTTTAGCCAAGCCTGGGCACTAAACAAATCCTAGCATTCAACGGCACAACGGATCTCTCAGTGCGACTGTAATCCCTGCAGGATTACAGCAGTAGGAGGTTCTGCCATGACTGGGCTGCTATGAACATTAATCCCTCTGTGACCTAAAAAGAGCATTAGTGTGGCCCTTCAGCATCTAAGCGCAGTTTCACAAAGCCTGGAGCTCTCGTGGGCCACGGGTGCTCCTTCGCTGCAGCATGGAGATTCCTAAAGGAAGGCAGAGCTCCAGGGGGAGGATGGATGTTGGGGGCCACGGAGGTCTTCATTCCCAGGCAAGCTCTTGAGGAAAAATGCTAGTTTCTGTCTTTCCTTCTAGGCTCTTTGCCTTTGTGTGCCCTATACTGCTGCATGTCCTGTGTTACATCCCTCATGTGCACTCGCTTACTTGAGACATTCTTTCAGACACTTAACATAAAAGATGGCTGAATTTGCAGAAAAATACAACACAGTCCTCAACGTGAGACCATTGCAGCACCACTGGAGCTGATGGTGATTACAAAGGCCGCAGCCACCTCCTCCAACATCACTGAAGAGAAGAGGAAGGAGACTCGGAAGTCATAAGCACTTCCCTTCTGATCTTTCTCCTTCTCTGTGCTTTATGGGAACAGTCACACTTTAGGTACATACATAAATGTGTTGTAAACTGATCTGCACCTGATCATAGCTGCACTCCACCTTCTCAAACTGCCATGTCTCAAGTATGGGATGAGGAGCAGGAAGAAGGGATTTGGAGGAAAAGTACATTAGAGAGAACATGAAAACGACTTCACAATGATTTGCGAGTGAAAGCCATGATCAGTTCCATGACTCTGCATTTCTAATAGAACCAGGTAGGTTTGGACTAAGGTTTTTGTAAAACCACTAGTAAAACTGAATCTATGGAGAGACACTTCTTGCCCATGCAATACATGGCAAAACCCCACTATTCTGTTGGTATTTAGAAAAGAACATTCTTCCTTTTTCCATTTGTCAACTCACATTTCAGAAGAACGATATCTACTTGGCATTCATGGCATTTGATCCTCATTTCTTAATTTCTATTAAGGTGTAGGAAGCCAAACCTAATAAAAGTGATTGCTGGCCCTTATCTTCACCAGGCACCCTTGATCACAGGGACTGCATTTTTCAGTGGCTTTCAGAGAACAGTAGATCTGAATATACTTTTCTACCTGGAGATCGCTGTTGGGAAACCTCCGAGTACTCTTTTAAGTCCCACCTGAGCTACATTTGTAGGTGTTGAGGGCTGCATTTTTGAAGATATTTGGATGTCTCCCTCTTAATGTGATGGTCTTCACAAATGTCTAGCTATCTGCCTTCTTGGGGAAAGGAGCTTCCTGATTCTCCATTTCCCCCCTTTTTGGGCAAGGAGGACTATAAACCAGATCCCTCCCTGCACAGAACCTAATATAATCGTGCTGTGCAAAGAGGCTGTTACACAGGACTGTTGGCAGAGCGTTCTCTCTCAGGTGCATTCTTATACCCACTGTTCACTGAGCTGAAAATGACTGTGACCAACGTTGAGTAAAATCAGTCCTGCACCACTCACTGCCTGGTTGTTCCTCGAACTTTTAATACTGCAGTCCAAATCCCAAATCTCTCTGAACTTTATTTTCTCCTGGAAAATTTTTCTGGCCTACCCTTTGGGAAAGGTTTTGAACATGAAGAAAACTTTTCTTGTTCCTAGCATGCAAGTACTTTTTTTTCTTTTTATGTACCTGCTTTGGAGAGGAAATTAGGAATTGGCTAAGAGGCTGGGAAGAAAGGAAGAGAGAGCAAAGCTACATGGGGACATGTACTCCTGATTCATTGCAGAAAGCTGTTAATTTCAAGGGCTGTAGCAGTTCACAGTTCAATCCTCCAAAAGACACATCAACTCTGTGAATTTGTCAGTAGGTTTCTGCTGTAGAACCCCTGTGGGTCTCTCTGAAGCAGAGCCCATGTGCTTGAGATGAGGTTTCCCATTGCGCTCGCTCTCTGCTGCCTTACACTTTCTGTCACCCGAAGCTGGAGGAGCCCAGACCCCATGCAGTCACTGCGGAGATTCTTCCACCGCAGCCAGGGAAAGGCCATGCTTACACTCTTCCTATTTTCCCTCTATACACCTGCCTTATGTCCCTCTCTCCTCCTACAGAAAGTCCTAGCGCAGCTGTAGTCTCCAAGGAGCATGGTGGAACAGTGGAGGGGGATTAGAAATTCTGATAGAGCAGGAGGTGCTGGTGTCCTAAACAACTTTGTGTATAGGTTGAAGAAAGAAGAGCTGCTGCTGTGACCAAACAGAGCAGCTCCAAGCACAGGAAAGGGAGAGTAGAGGGATCAGCGAGTAATGGCAATTACAACTTTTAATGCAAGTACATTTGCAAGAGGGATAAGAAGAGTTTGCTGGGATAAGGGCGTGTTGAAAAAGGTATGCTGACATGAAAAAGTCAGCCCTTTAATGGGGCAAAGTAAGTATTTGAAAATAATTAGTGCTTGTAAGAAGAAAGTAGAGGAGAGACATGTGGAGGATCAGGACTGAACAGAGTAAAGTGTTAGTACAACAGCTGCGATGAGGAAGAAAACAAATATTTAAAATTTGGCATGTCTAGCTGGTAGTCTGTATGGAGCCCCAAGAGAAACAGCAAATGAACTTCCCTGTGCTTTGGCAATCAGTGTTTCAAAAAGCCTTGGAAGGCCAAGAAAGTTCAAGAGAATCAGAGATGTCTGATATCCTTTAGTGTCAGCTTTGCAGTTACTTTGCTGATAAGCTAAACTTTGTAACACAGTACAAATAGTACAAGAAAAAGTGTCAAGCTGCTCTCCCTTCCATCAGCCAGGTCCCAAGACTCCCCTGAATAGGAGGGAGAGTATGGAGTCCAGGATATATGAAATCCTAGAGGATAATGAAAACTGAGCAATAAATGGTCATAAAAAAAAAAGATATCGAGACAACCATCTACACATCTGGCTACATAACAAGTTCTTAGTGGGTGAAGGGAAGCAGTAACTCTGATATGTTAACCCTGGAGAAAAGTTACAGATAAGGGTTTCACAAAGCCTCAGTTGAAAAACGAATTCTCTTTGCTGTGGCTATAGGAACTGCAGCAGTAGACTGAAAATGAGAGTGAAAACAAACCCACTTGAGTAGTAGGAAAGTATTGGTAAGCATGAGCTCTGCTTCTCTGTGGAACAGGTTTGGGGGAAAAATGGCAGAAAAATCCCCGTGCTTTAGTCATTCAAAGCAGACAAGGCAAATGCATTGCCTCTGAGGAAAATCTGCTGAGCGCAGGAGGGATGGGTAATACTGATGTTACAGCTCAGGCTGAAACAAATGCTGACACTTTCTGAATATGCAGCATGTGTAAAAATGCTGGATGATTCCTGCAGACCAGGTATTTGTGCATGGCAATGACCTGAGCTGATGACAGAGACACTGGAGTGCCAACACACCGGTACCAGAGGAGGGATTTGGGTATTACCTGTTTTACTGAACAAAGGTGGTGTAACTATGCATGTGCCCTCTATGGCTTTCATTCTACAGAATTCCGTGTATGGGTAAGTCTGTATATACGGACATACATTTAATCTTGCCCATAAAAGCAATAGAAAAATGAAATTATGTGGTTAACGTAAATATTTACTTAGAAATAGACAAAAACATCTGAACTCTGGGGAAGTTTTTCCCTGTAAGCAGTTTGTTTCCGCCTGGACATCAGAGAACACCTATGGTCTCGGGTTTGTGTCCCCGCTGGTGCTACACACACGCCACTGAACAATACTCCAAGCTTTTACTAGTTTTTACTCCCCCAAAGATTTTGAATACCATGTAGTTTTTCAGCAATAGAAAGCACGGAAATCAGGAATACTTTATGGTCCCTTGATTTTTGGCCATAGAATCTAAGAAGCAGACACATAGGGCACACACACAGAACTTAGCACTTGGCCAGTATAAGTCATTCCCCTTCTATTGCAATCACACATGGCAACTCACACGAGCTGAAAAACTGTACCAGAGAATCCTACTAATTACGATTATCAAACCACAGCTTTTAAAAGAAGGTTGGAAAGTATCTTACCCCTGAACACAGAGGATCATGTCACTCCTGGACCAAGGGAAAAGCATGAAGTCTTCAAGAAGGTGGGAAATGCTTCCTCCTCTTCTCTTTTTCTCTTCTCGTCTCCCTTTTCTTTTCTTCCCAGAAGGAGCAAGCTAGAACCAGCCTCTAGTCAGGGGTTCACGGTAAGAGAAGGCTGGAGAGTCCCAGCAAACCCCTTCCGCAGTAGGTTGTGTTTCAGACACAGAAAAAACCAAGCAGAAGGCGAATCAGCCTGTCCGAGAAAGACTTTGCAGATTGTTTAGCAACTTTGGCCAGGAGAATGCGTGCACTCTCAGTGCTTTAGAAAATAATGTATTCTTGTTCTGCTTTTCGGAAAACAGTAACAAAAAAAGTTTTTAAAATAACTAGAGAAAAAGGAAATGACATATATTTAAGGAGGAACTAACCTTCTTTCAGAGCAATCTTTTAGAAAAAATATTCAGAGCACTCTGAAATAGTAATAAATAGATACCAATAAATAACGTATCTCCCCAAGTGCTTAGGGGAAGAGAGCCGGGAGAGCAGCAACCTCCTTTTTCACTGACTCAGAAGTAATGAAGCTCCGCCGGAAA
>NW_009611395.1:0-7842 GCF_000690535.1 Cariama cristata
TTACATAATAATATATTTATTTTATAAACCCATGGCTTATAAATCCCAATAACCACAACAGGGGTATTTTGTGCAATTTTCCTTCTATTGTCTTCCATTTGCAGAGGTCCAGCGCTCTAGAACCTGCTAAACAATGCTGACAAACTCTATGAGCTCCCCTTCACTGCATGAGAAACCGAGGCACAGAGAAGTTAAGCAACTCCCCCAAAGCCACAGAGGACTCAATTATAATACCAGAAAGCAGGTCTGCTAAATCACAAGATCTCATCTCAGTCATTTTATGAACTGGATTACAAAAAAAAAAATGTCACACCAGAACAATATTACAAATACTCTGAGTATTAAAGCCCAAGAACCTACTACAATCTGTAGAAGAGCCTGAAACCCTAAACATTAATGCAAGATGGCTGTTGCATCAGCCCCGAAAGACTTCTACATGCCATTCACTGCCACGCGGTCCTCTCCCACTTTGTCTGTGAGATCAGTAGCAACAAAGCCGAGACACACCAGTGCCACCCTTCTGCAACTGCAAGACCATAATCTGCCAGTGCTGGCGTAGATCAAATGTGTACTGGACTTTGATGTTGCTCCACCATATGTTCAGACAGTCCCAGACAATCCCTGTGAGGCTGTGGGTGTTGCTGTGTGCTCAGAAAGGCTTCAGAGAAACGCCTTCAAATTCCTCTCTGAAACTTTGCTACCATGGACTAAATTAATTCCTCATGACTCCCTCGCTGCAACAGATTCACAGCCCAGCTGATTTTATTCTCTTGCCTTTCACAAAAAAGAACTGTGTCGACTTGGTAGTTTCAAGAAGCTAAAAAAAAAATAAAAATCCATCGACACTTTTCCTGGGTAGACAAAAACTGAAATTGCGGCACTGCCTTCCTCAGACAAGTCATCTCCCTTTACTTGTGTGCGTTCCCCGGGCGTATGCATTTACACATACACACTTGCCAGTTCCTGAGAAAAACGGTTAACAGCTGCTTTTCTCTTTCCCCCACTGCCTCAGTCCTCTTCTACATTCTTCCTGTGTCCACCTTCTCATCCCCAATGCCCTTTTACCGTTACAGTCGTGTGTCCACAGAAAGCATCCCCCACCGATTTCCTTGTCATTAAAGCGGTGACTCCTTGGAGGGGAGAAGGGAAGAAACAGAACATCTAAGTTGGGGTCTAATTCCTGTGGGGTTTTTCTCTCGTCTATTTCTGGTCTTCCTCAAACAATTCCCCCTGGATTTGAAGGGTTTTCCCAGTTTGCTTCTACCTACTAAGCTGCAGCATGAAGTAGCCCTCCTGGACATCTCCTGAGTGAGCCCTATGTTGCATTGCGGCCAACGGTGCCCCCTGATTTTGAAATCCCACACTATCCTAGCATCAAGAGTTAAAGGCCACAGGGATACACAGTCTATTCTGACAACAAGCTTCCTCCTGTACGAACACAAATGATATATTTCTACAGTTTTAACTAAGATTAGCAGTTTCTTTTGCTGCAATCGTGCTGCTGGCACTCCTGTGCCAGGACAGCCCACCCATGGGAAGGCTCTATGTCCAAAATGAAACTGACTGTAAAAACGACAGAGGCTAAAACACAAAGTCACAGACTGTTCCCTTCCTCTGCAGGGGTTGGGCGGGTGGTTTTTGTGGGTTTTGACACACCCACAAATGAACTATCTGTACTAGGAGCAGAGACCTACAAGCACTATCTGTCTATAAGTATGTAGGGAGTAAGCTAATTTTACAGCACTTTGGAGTGCTTGTTGGTGGACCTCTCATCTTTTCGCTGAAAATACCTGAGTTTGAAACAGCTTGCTTTGCTGGGCTGGAATTTAAGCCTCCACCTTCCAGTCTGGTCACAACAAAAATCCGGTATTCACCAGCACATCCTATACCTGCAGACTACAGATAGTGCCGTGCTCATTCACAGCAACGATACAGCATGGACAAGCTTACTCGAATCAGCGGGGATCTCCGTGTCAGCTGCAGCATCGCTTTCAGCCCAGGTTCCCTTTTAGACTGGTTGCTGCCTGTCAGAGACATTCACAGGTTACAGAAAAACCAGGTTGTTTACGACTTCCTTCACTGGAAATCCGAGCAAGCGCTGCCTCAGCCCCGGTACTGATCTCTGTCCCTGGCAGCTGAAGAACTTGTTCATCACGAAACAACCATCTGAAAAAGACTGGCTCTGCTTGGGTTGTGTCTGCAGAGGAGTTCCCCAGCCCCAAGTTGGATGGCTGCCCTACACAAGTGTTGCCCCAGAAAAAAAATCTGAGCTGGCCACCAGTGTAGTTCCAGCTTCCCGCACTTCAAGAGTGCGGATATCAAACCTGGCACCTGTATTTCAGGATGCCTCTGCCCCCGTCAGCTCACCACATGAAGCCAAATGAGCCAACCTTTACATTAAACCAGGGGGAACAGGGGAACACAGGAGGGACCACGTGGTCCTTCGACAGGCGTTTTCTTGCGCGAATGAACATTCATGATACTCACCCGAAGCAGCATTTAACTGAACCCTTTCCCTTCGTTTGCATTATAGTCACTGAACCTTTTTTGACAAGCGGAGTGCCTTGTCATCCAGTAACGCCACAAGCAGGCCAGAAGCCCCTTTCCCCTCCTGCATGCAAGACCCAGAGCTGTACTTAAGGACCCTTGCCACAACCAGCTTCCAGTTTCCTTGCTAGCGGCTGTGTCCTCAATTTACTGCTGCAAGGCAAATGCCACAACCTCCTGAACTGCCTCTGATGTCCTTTCCTTGTCCCTCACCCACAAGATCAAGTGGGCTTCTACTCATTAGACTACTGCTAATTTCACAGGACCTCCTGGGGGTCCTTTGCTATTGCAGCTTGCATCGGTCGTCCCCTTGCCCTTCCCGACAGCAGGCCAGGTGCGGACACGAAGTGACGGACAGGCTGTGCACCAGTATGGCTGCTCTGCTCTCACCTGACTCCGCACAGGCTGAGTTGCACCAGATGCCACCGGAGAAGGGTCCATGAATCCTAAGGTAATTTCATCCCTGAGTATTATCTACATTGACCCAAGTAGGAAACCCAATCTGGGATTCTCACAGGTTGTATCTACCAGGGCGAAACTACAGACAAAGTCAAATCAGGGGCTTCTTTAATCTAACAGTGTTTAAAGACAGGTTTACTTAAAGCAACAGTAACCACACCATGTTAAGAATTTTTGCTACCAGTCCAAGCCCTTCCCCAAAGGCTGTTCAAGAACTGACTTCTTTATCAGCTTAGAAGGGTAACCACTACACAACCCTTCTTTTGGCTTACCTTTCTAGCCACTCACTTGGGTTATTAAGTGCAAACGGCCAATCCCAAGGTTACTTTTTTCTCTCAAGCTGAAGAGATGTTTTATTGAAAGAATCTGATGCCTCCCTTTCTGGCTCCGGTGAGTCACAAACAAGATGGAAAGCTTTTAAACGCCCAGCCCCAAGACCCACAGCCAGGTGACTGCCTTCCCTATGGTCAATGACACTTTGCTTTCCTTCTCCTAATGAAGCTGTAGCATTTGCCAGTAGCTCGATTCCATCAGGAATTTTAATCTAACCAAAGCTTTCCTATTTATGCATGTTCCACAAGAAACCCCTGGACCAATGATGTCAGGATGCTGGGCACCTCCTGGGCCCATGCTGACTTCCCAGAGCACAGTCAGGCTTCCTTCCATGGACTGGTGTTTTTGCCCCTCAAAGATTCACTTCTGCTTCCTAGTCACTCTTCAGGCTGTTTTCCCAGTAGGCTCTGACTGCTGCCTTTGAGAGTCTTCCAATTTTGCTGTTGGTCTTATTTTAAATTCCTTCTGTGTCTTTCTTACTCCTGCGAGCACTCTGATCTTTTTTTTTCCTTGTGATTTTACATAAATAAACATTTACAATTACTCTCCAGAGAAACAAAAAACATCTGCCTGACATCTTTGCTGTCCATTTTGACAATATTTAGGGTTCTTGCAGGTTGTTTCGTTAGAGGGTACTCCTGCAAGCACTCTGATCATTTTTTTCCTTGTGATTTTACATAAATAAACATTTACAATTACTCTCCAGAGAAACAAAAAACATCTGCCTGACATCTTTGCTGTCCATTTTGACAATATTTAGGGTTCTTGCAGGTTGTTTCGTTAGAGGGAAAAAACCCCACTGATGATGGGATCCTTTTACAGAAATGCAGCCGGTACCCTGACTCCCTCAATGTCAGGAATCACCACTTGATTTTCTGTTTTCTTTCTCCCACTGTTTATTTCACAAACGCACAATGCCCAAGGTCCCCTCCCTGCGCTGCCTAGTCAAGGCTGTCACCCTGCACAGCTCCTGCTCCCAACCTTGCCCATCACCGCAGCTCTTACTGCTCCAACAGCGGCGGTCCACGAGAAAGCTGAACTGTTTTCTGCAGCTATCCCACACGAGGTCTGGTTGCAGGTTAACATTACACCTCCCCGATTCAAAGAGGCTGTGCCATCTGCCCAGTGAGATGTGGTGTTCCTTTTCTTTGGGAAAATAATGGGAAAAAGATAAAGAAAGCTTGGGGAATACTGCCGATAGTGCTCAGATGTTACTGTCCCATTTCATTCCCTTAAATTAGTCAGCCATATTCTTTTCATAGGGCTGTGTATCAATAGGAGAAAATTCTGTCAAGGAATTCATTTGTGGCAGTAAACCACAGTTTGGGTCAGAAGAAGCACCAAGATACTGTTGTTCTTCTCCAGCTGTTGCTGATCGTTTAAATACTTTCCCATTTCTCTGCAAAACCTCAGAAACCTTCAGTCTAGATGAACAGAATAGGTGAGGAGAAGGGATGAGGGGGAGAGGAACAGTCTTTCTACTATCTGAATTTGGCAGGTGGCTTCCTTCAGGCTGGTCCTTACAAGGTGCAGACTGGTTCATGTAACCCTACTATAAAAATGCATACAAACTTCGCGCCTGGTTTTCATCACCTGAGTGCAACCTCCTCAAGTGAACAGCGCAGGAACCTCAGGAGAGCAGAGCTCTGAAAAATGGTTATCAAAGCCACTATAAACACAGTGGCGTAAGGGTGGATATGGAAGGTTACCCTGAAAAGAAACCTGCTGTCTCCAGGAGGGTTAAGCTACCCACCCCTGGGGGTCTTCACTGCCACATGGAACCACAGCCACATCCTTGAGAGTGTTGTAATACTATTTATTCCCTGAAGCATTTCCTCCAGAAATGATGCTTCAGCACCAGGAGACTCAACTCTTTGGAGCTGACATGACATTCAAAATACTTCCAGAAAGAGGGATGTGCTGTTGCTTGAGGCTGATGGGAATGTAAATTGGAGTTGGCAGCAAAATAGACAAAGATCCAGATTATTCTTCTTTTCCCAATTATTCTACAAACACTTTTCCCCCCTACTGGTTGTTTATCGGTGCTTTCTAGTTACTGCTTTATGACCTGTAAACCTTTTTATTTGTGACCTGTTGCTAGGCAATGATGTGTGAGGACAGAAATAAAAGCAGTTTAGCCCAGAAGTTTTCGGACATACCTGGAGAACGCCCAAATGCATTTTCCCAACTATAGGAAAAACAAGTTGGCACTTAAGGACATCCTCACTGTTAAATGTGATTAGTTTTAGAGTTTGCAAGCACAGTGCTGAAATCCATTCTTTAAATGTGAAATTACATCCTAGTGCCAGATACAAATAATTGACTCAGCTGACAGTCACAGAACATTTGAGAAACCATTAAAATAACTGAGAATTTAAATGGAATTAGTTCACCTCCTGTACCTGCTGTGAGATTTCTACCAGAAAATAGAGAACTTTTTGCTGTTTCCTTAGATGTTTCTTAAAATGCAGGTGTAATCAAAGCACTAAAGGAATTTTTTATTATGTCATTTTTCATACCAAATAGCCCCAATTAGCAAGTAATAATGGCACAGGTATGTAACAGCTCCCCAAAGCATGGTGGTTAATCCAGCCCTACAGCTGGGGGATTATGACTAAATCATCCACCAGATACCATTTTTTTCACATAATATCAAATAATCATTTACAATACGTTTGTGACAAAAGCCTTGCTAAGAGCTTACTGGGTCTAAAGGTAATTTTTAGCGGCTCAGCCAGAAGAGCATGGCACGGGGCTTTCCCGCAGAGCGGTGCATGGGGTGGCGATTTGCCCAAACTGCCACACTGGGAACTAGATTTCCCAACTGAGTTCACATCGTCTCCGAGCCTGAAACCAGAAGCTGTTGGCCTGTGGGGATGGAGGAGGAAGGGACCGCAGCCAGCTGCAGTCTCCGCCCTGGGAGCCCTGGCATCTCTTGCGGGCAAGCCCCTGGGGCTGTGCTATGGAAAATACTCTACTGCGAAGAGCAGAGTCTGGCATTTTCCTTCATATTTGCCTCTTCTACTAAGTTTTCAGCAGAGGTGATAAGTCTCTCCTCTTGTAAGGGGAAAATTATTTGTTGAACTGGTAATTTTTTTAAGAGGACAGTTTAAATGTCTTCTCTAGACACACAAGTGTGTGCCATAGGAGAAAGGCCAGGCCATGCAGGCGATGGAAATGATAAATTCTTGTTTGTCTGGGTGGCATCTACATGTGTCAAATAAATGTAAAGCTCTTCAAAACAATTTTTGAGGTCTAATACCTTACATGTTATTGCAAAGCAATTTGGAATATATAGGAGAAAATAAATCCTGAGGTTTCCTGTACCTCAGCTTTAATTAATCTCAACATAATGGAAAAAGCCTACCCAATTGAACAGAAATGATAACAAGTGTCAGTGCTTTTTAGCATCCTACAGAGTTTAGTAGAAAAAAATTATTAGTTCCTAAAGATTCAAAAGAAGGGATTAAATTATTTTTCAAAGGATGTACTTCTTCAAACATTAGGCTTCTCTAGATGTTATCTTAAAAGCTATCTGAAATGACTACAGAACTGTAATGGCTGCATTATTAAATGCTATAGGGCTTTTCCCTAGAGGGTACCTGCATTAGTCCTGTGCCCTCTGAATTCTGTTATTTTAATATCTTTAAATGAATGGACCATTCAAACCATTGGAAGTGAAATACAGTGTACTAGCTCTGCACATTTTAAGGGATTTTTAAAAATCTTTTAGAAGAAATCCTTTAGGTTGGAAAGGACCTTTTAAGATCGAGTCCAACTGTTACCATTATTTAGTGCAGAAATCTATCATCTCATACAAGCTACCCTCCTGATCACCCTTCTCTCCTAAGTGCCCTCAATGTAAACCATCTGGCTCCGTGGTCACACCAGAGACATTAGAGAGCGAGAAAGGCCGTGTGTCTTTAGATTCATGTCTAAGGTTGATTTTATGTACAGTCTTAAAATGTGCACCCTTTTGGTCACTGTGTTCATGTGAAAGACACAGGGAGGATCTGTAGGTATAGCTGACCTCGACCTACAAATCTCAGTTGAACCATCTCAAGTTTGGCACTGAAGGAATCCAGGATGTCAGTTGGAAGCATCTCTATTGACAGATACAAAATAACAGACAGAAGGTGGGGGAGCGCAATCTGCCGTAAACTGGTGAAAGTTCCTCAAAGGAGAGATGGAGTCAGGGCTCTCGCCAACTTTCCCCTTCCTTTGCACACAACCCGGCTAAAGGAAAGTCTTGCTGATGGAACTGTAAAATCTGTTAAGTGGGATTTCCAGTGCCCTGGCTCAGCTGACAACTAATTTGTTTTGCCTTTGCCTAGCAGGGATTTTCCATGCAGTGGACCCTTGTTTGCTATGTAAGTCATCCGAGTATTTGTTAGTGTCATAGCCGGAGCCAGATGATGTTTATTCTGCTAACATCCAGTCGGACTCTGGCAGCGCTCATTGAGGTCAGGGCTTTATTTATAGAAGCAGATATACATTGAGGTT